>NC_056561.1:42705831-42761803 GCF_013358625.1 Macadamia integrifolia | reverse complement strand
CACTGGAGAGTATTTCATTGTAGTCTATCCCCTCCTTCTGTGCATAGCCTTTGGCTACAAGTCTGGCCTTATACCTTTCACGCTCCTTCTCAGATGCTGCCTCTTTCTTACGAAAGACCCATTTACACCCAATGATTTTTCTTCCCTTGGGTTTTTTCACAATCTCCCAAGTCTTGTTCTTCTGTAGAGATTCCATTTCCTCCATCATAGCTGTCATCCATTTATCATGTTGTGCATCACTCAAAGCATCATGGTAGGAAGATGGATCACTTGTACCTACAGTGAGGGCATAGGCAACCATATCCTCAAACCCGTATCTCATAGGTGCTTTGTGAGTACGCTTCCCTTTACCCTTTGCCACAGTATAGGGAACTTCTACTGCTTCATGTTGTCCTAGTAAGTCACTTGATGACTCATTCTCTCCTGTTGTTTCTAACTCACCTAACTCCACCTGCACAGTAGAACCTTCTTTATTTTCACCAACTGCTTGTGAATTGTAATTTGACTTTACTACATGAGACTCATCAAACACAACGTCTCTGCTAACCACAACCTTCTGTGAACTTGGATCCCACAACTTGAATCCCTTTACACCTTTTTTAAAACCAAGAAAGATACACTGCTTAGAATTTGAGTCTAACTTGGAACGCTGCTCACTCTCAACATGTGCATAGGCTGGACAACCAAATATTTTTAGAATAGAATAATCTACTAGTTTTCCTGTCCATACCTCTTCAGGAATTTTACAATCAATCGCCTTTGATGGAGACCTATTGATGAGGAAACATGCCATGTTCACTGCTTCTGCCCAAAATCTCTTGCTCAACCCTGCATTTAGCCTCATACTCCGAGCTCTTTCTAGAAGTGTTCTGTTCATCCTTTCAGCTACACCATTTTGTTGTGGTGTCTTTGGAACTGTGAAGTGACGTGTAATCCCTTCAGCTTTGCACAATTCTAGAAATGGCTTGTATGTGTACTCTCCTCCATTGTCTGTTCTCAAGTATTTAATTTTCTTTCCTGTCTTCCTTTCTACCTCAGCCTTCCATTCCTTAAATTTAGTGAACACCTCACTTTTATGCTTCATGAAGTAGATCCAGACTTTCCTTGAGTAATCATCAACAAAGGTCACGAAGTATTCTGCCCCACCTTTAGATTTTGTTGTTGAAGGACCCCATACATCGCTGTGTACATAATCAAGCACCCCTTTACTCTTATGTTTTGCAGTTTTGAAGCTAACCTTGCACTGTTTTCCGAACACACAATACTTGCAGAAGTTCAATTTACAAGTTTTTACTCCCTTCAACATTTTTCTTTTATGAAGCTCCATCAATCCTCTTTCTCCCATATGCCCTAACCGCATATGCCACAGATAGGTATCATCTGTATCAAATGCTGCATCTGTAGTCACATATGCTCCACCTATAACTGTGCTCCCTATGAGTCTATATAGGTTTCCTGCTAGCTGTCCCTTCATGACAACCATTACACCCTTAATAACTTTGAGAACTCCACCTTCTGCTATGTACTTGCAGCCATTTGAGTCAAGTGCCCCCAAAGATATTAAGTTTTTCCTTAATTCTGGTACATGTCTCACATCTGCTAAAGTTCTTACTATCCCATCAAACATCTTGATTTTGATAGTGCCTATCCCAATGGTCTTACATACAGCATCATTCCCCATTAGGACAGACCCACCATTATATGGTTGATATGTATCAAACCAATCCTTATGTGGACACATGTGATATGAACATCCAGAATCTAAAATCTAAGAATCAGAAGGTTGATTCTTACCTGATGATATAGAGAGTACATCTCCATCATCTCCATCTGAACTGTCAGCCACGCTAGCTTCCTCAGATGCCTTATCTACACCTTTCTTCTTTAAGTCTGCCTTCCTCTTCAAGCACTCTCTCTTCAGATGACCTTCCTTCTTGCAATAGTAACAAGAGACCTTGGTCTTTGCCCCTTTTGATTTCGATCGACTCTTCCCAAATCCCTTCTGATTTGATCTCCCTCTTTCTATCTCCTTGTCACCTCCGAAAAGACATTCTCCTTGAGATTTCGTACTACTGGCCTTCTTCCTTGTATCATTGGACATGAGGGCAGTTGCGACTTCATCTATCTCAAGGGTCTCCTTCCCGTACAAGAGAGTCGTTACTAGGTGATCATATGATTCTGGGAGTGACGACAGCAACAGTAACGCCTTGTCTTCATCCTCGATCTTAACCTCTAGGTTTGCAAGTTTACTTACGATCTGATTGAACATGTTAAGATGCTCTAATAGATCCGTACCTTCCTCCATCTGTAGAGAATACAATTGCTTCTCCACGAACAACTTGTTCGTTAAGGACTTCGTCATGTAGATGCTTTCAAGTTTCGCCCATAACTGCGGTGCAGATTCGATACCCACAACATATTGGAGAGCATCATCAAAAAGATTTAATCGAATAGCACTTACTGCCTTTTCCTCCATCTCTTCCCAATCTTCGTCAGTAATTTTTACAGGTTTCTTCGACTTCCCCAACAACGTTTTCGCCAAACCTTGCTGTATCAGAAGATCCTTCATCCTTTGACGCCAGAGGGTGAAATTGTTCTTCCCATTAAACCTCTCGATGTCATACTTGACATTCGATCCCTTCCCTACCATCGTGATAGTAAACCCTAGAAAACGGAAACCTAGAGCTCTGATACCAATTTGTAGAAACGCAACCCTAAAACGATGCAGAAGATAATGGAAAAACAAAACAAATAATGCACACGGATTTTACGAGATTCGGCAAGGTTGCCTACGTCCCCGGTGAGATGAGATCCTGCTTCACTATCAATGGAGAATAGGGTTACAACGCTCGTCCTCACACCTCTCAGTATTGCTTGCATTTGAGAGAAAGAAACCCTCGCTACAAATATATAGCGAAAAAAACCCTAATCCGGATTAAACTACAATTGCCACTCTAATCCGGATTAAACTACAATTTCCCTCAAATAAAAAATTCGAGCGGGGGGTTGCGCCCCCCTACACCCCCTGCTATGCAAGGGGGGCAGGAGGCCCCCCTTGCAACCCCCACGGCCTGCTAACCGGCTAGCGGGACCACCGTCCTGGCTGTCTAGGTGCTGCACCAGTACTCCCTGGATTAAACTGCGACGGAATACAAGACATCATACACCAACATAAATTACCCTATTTTTTTTTCAAAATGAAGAGCACTCAGCAGTTCAAAGTTATAACATTCTTTTTTTAAATTAATTTCGTTCTGATTTTCATGATGCATAGACTCTACAAAATAGCCTATAACAAATTCCATATGTGGAAATTTCCTTATAAAATATTCAAATAATTTAAATATTATAATATTTCTTATGAAATTAAAGAATTTCATTATTGAAACCACCACTTTCCAATGGGATATATTTTTTTCTTACAAAAGACCTAAAGGTTGATACCCGTGAGATAAAAAAAAAAAAAAAACAAACAAACAAACAAACAAACAAAAGAGAATTGGGTAAAAGAAAATTCTTGCAATATCATTAGTTACCTTATGATAAAAAGATATTTAAATTTGTAGATGAAACCAAAAGAGAATCGTTACAATTTTTTTTTTGTTACACACAACAACAACAACAATTACAAGTAGTACTTCCCACTTTCTAAATTGTTGCCAAGTTTAACGGCATCGCCATTCTTTGTGTTCTCTAGAGCTCAACCTAGGGAGGACGAGGAGTCAATGAAGAAGCCACACAACGTAAAACTAAGAATAACAAGAATAACATACTTCTTTTGGACACGATGCCCTACAACCCAGTTCCATGGCCGATTTTACATCTTATGTACTAGCCATACAATTAGTTTAGGAAGTACTGAGTTTTATTATGAGAGTACCAAGGGAGAAAAAAGCGTTTTAGAAAGGGAAGAAAATTGGAGAGTATGATAGAAGAAGAGGGAGAGTTAAAAGAATGCAAAACCTCACACCTGTAAAGAAGACAACGGTCAATAATGGTGAACCAAAGCCATTTGGTGGGAGAGGTTACCACAAATTCTTTGATGATGGATAGATATAGGAGCACAAAACCTATAAAGAAGAACAACTCTCATTAATGGCAATCCAAAACATAGAGAGAGAGAGAGAGAGAGAGAGAGAGAGAGAGAGAGAGAGAGATTACCAAGATACTTCGATGGAGGCTACGACGTATTCTTCAATTAGGATTATTTAAGATTAAAAAAGAGGGACAATGAAGATGCATGAGTGCCAAAAATTTAGATAAAATTAGAAGGAAAAAAATGACTAATAAAGAAAAAACTACAAATTAGAAGGGAGAAGTAAAAAAAAGTTTACCAAAAAAGAAAAGATATCTCATGTCCCTATTCTCTATCATGGATTATTTACCAAATCTAACACAAAAAAAAAAAAAGATTATTTACCAAAACAACTTTCTACTAACTCACTCTCTTCCCAACTCTCTCTTTGACTCTATTATTGGTTTGTAAAGATTTGTTAATTTTTACCATCTTAAGGGGAGAGAGGAGAGTATAAAGAGTGGGGCGATTGTGGGCAAGGGGAGAGTTTGGGAGAGAGAAAGAAAGAGAAGATATTCTATCAACTCACATTCCTAAATTCTCTTTTGACTTTGTTATGAAGATTTCTTTTTTTGTTAATAATTGTAGAGAGAGAGAGAGAGAGAGAGAGAGAGAGAGAGAGAGAGAGAGAGAGAAGTAAAAAATGGCAAGAGAGATAATTATGTGAGAGAGTGAGGCATAGGAGGGGAAAGAAAAGTGAGGGGAGAGGGTTGAGAAAGGAAAGAGAGAAAAATTGAAGGTAAACATTAGAAATAGAAATTAGGAAAATATAGATAAAGAAATTGAAAGGGTACCAACAATTTGGGAGAAATAAAAAGAATGAAATTGAGAGAAATAAAAAAGAATGAAAAAACAAAAGAAAAAAGAGAGAATTTAAATACGAATAAAGGGTAAAATAGTTAAAGAAAAAATTAATCACGAAACATAAGTGTATGCTTTTATATATTTTATATAATTTATATAAGGCAAAAGTTTTTCTGGTCGGCAGTGCTAGTAAGGGCATTCATGGTTGGGAGTAATCTGATACGTGGAATTGGTATCGATACATCCCATTCGTTCGTTAAATTCCCAAACATCATACCATACTTTAATATTTCAATTTGTTTCGAGTGAAATACAATCCCAAATACACTCATACATTATCTCTCTCTCTCTCTCTCTCTCTCTCTCTCTCTCTCTCTCTCTCTCTCTTTCTCTCTCTCTCTCATGTCGAATGATTCGTTCTCGGTTGGGGCTGAACCTCCTGCTAGATTTTGAACCCTATCTCTTTCCATTCTACCCTCTCTGTTCTCTCACCTGTAGAAGTAAACGATCTACGCTCCTTGCAAAAAAGAGAGGTGGTTTGTGCAAGTAAATTATTTAGGGTTTTTGTGGCTATTGTAGGTGGTTTCTGGTCACGGCAAAACTTGAGGGGAAATGGTCGTTATTTTTGTTGAATATGAATATGCGGCATAGTATAGCAGATCAAGATCACTCCCAATTTTCTACCTCTCTCTCTTATTAACAAGTTCCATAACCTGAGAATGAATAAGGTATCCTGGCTCTGCTCTCTCTCTCTCTCTCTCTCTCTCTCTCTCTTATTAACAAGTTCCATAACCTGAGAATGAATAAGGTATCCTGGCTCTCTCTCTCTCTCTCTCTCTCTCTCTCTCTCTCTCTCTCTCTCTTTCTTTTCCTCTTCCCTTTTTCTCTCGTTTCCTTTTTAAATGCAGTGAAGATGGAATAACTCTACATTCATTCGTAGAGACAAACGTTTATGCATTATGGATTACTCAAATCTCTAAATTCCTATACATCCAAGGGAAGTTTGATGCTTGATCGTTCTTCGGCAAGATCGGTGGGTGGAGTGTTGCAGTTGCAAACTCTTCCTTCCCTCTTTCGTTTCTCTATCAAATACCAATATGTATCTTGTTTCTTAAACTCTTCTACCAAAAAGAGCGTTTCTTAAAAGTATAAGTACCACTTATTCCAAATCAACACTTCATCATACTGAAATTTAGATTCAACGATCCAAGAAGTACCCCTCAAAAGATTCCCATATGGGGTGACCGACCAGGAAACCTCAACCCTTTATATAATATATAATAGTAATATAATGATATAAAGTCTAACTTTGGAATTTTGTAACAAATTATGGGTTCAAAGATATGCACCAACTCTTTCGAGAAAAAAAAAAGATTTGCACCAATCATAAGTCAGCTCCAAATAGCCAATTATCTTTATGTGGCAACTATTAATTGAGTGACAAAACATTTATGTGGCAAGTGACTGAAGTGGGGGCAAGTGGAGGTGTCTCTTTTACAATGAAAACGATTTTTACCTACACATGCAATGAAAAGAAATATTTTTGGGTAGAGTGCGATGAAAAGAGTTGCTTCTTCCTTGCTTGGTTATGGTGACAGTTGTACCTTTCCTCTATGGTGTCAATTCTTTTAGGAATGTTGACTGTTACCACTACCACACTCGCTCATCATTTGCTGGCTTGGAAAACAATCTCAACTCAAAAGCGATCCAATCTAATTTTAATTCTCTTACATTTTTTCTTTGGGAAAGTAAATAATTTTGGATTTTTCTAAAGTCAAAAATGGAAGTTAACACAATGGCGTCATCTCCACGCGCTCGCCCGTGTGATCAGTCAGCGTGATTTATCATTTATGTTTGAGTTGGAGGACTCACCTCGTAAGTCACATCTGCAAAAAAACTGTAATTCTGCGAGTCTACAGACCGTATATTCAGCCTTATAGTGGGTCCCACCATCACACGGACGCGGTTTTGATGCGCGTGTCGTAGAAAACAAATGACACTTTCTAGAACCCATGGATTGGGTCAGCTGCTGCTCCACGCGCGAAACTCTCCTCTCCAGAAATATAACATGCGACCAATTTGCTTTTGGATTAGTGTTTTCTGAAAAAAAAAAAAGAAAAAGAAAGAGCTTTTAGACCAAATTACTAAAACACCCTTCACATCAGCACGGGGCCAATCAGACACGGTGCTCTGTCCTGGCCCACGCTTCCACTTACCAAAAGAGAGTTGAAAAAGGAAAAAAATAAAGGCAACTTTCAAGTATTTCTACCAAAAAAATAAAAAAAAAAAACTTTCAAGTATCATACGCCTTATAAAAAGAAAAAAAAAAGTGTCAGATACATTTCTACTGAGATATTTTTCTTTTAGGGATGTAAATAGATAGTTAAAATTTAAATTCGCATTCGAATCTAAGGATATTCAGATGACAACTTGAATTATTTGATCGAATTAGATAATCAATTAATGGTAATGAGGGTTCTTAAAGTTTTGATAGCTTATAGAGAATGAGGAAAAAAACTGTAATAACTTAGAAATAGATTAAAAACAAATTATGTTCATTGGGGGAAGAAAGGTCCACTGTAACATCGCTAATAAGAGATGCTTTTTTGATGAAAGGAGGAAATGGGAAAAGAAAGAATTAAGTCTTATAAAAAAAAAAAATTAAACATCATAGCAAGACATCTAAGATCACAAAACTATAAACTCTTATTTTTTCTTTCTTTGGTAAGAGTGAAGTCATCTATCACGAAGTTACGTGAGCTTTACTACCTCATTCTCATTCATTTAAAGAATTCTAACCTATGCAAGATGATGGTTATGTGAAGTATTTTCAAAACAAGAATCCAATGATGGAATCGACTGAAATTAATCCTAATAGCCCTAGAATCACCCAAAATTGGTTCTAATAACCATAGAATTAGTAATTTAACCTAAAAATCTATCGATTCAAAAAAATCTTGAAAAAGATATTTGATTCATTTGGCAGATGAAAAATTGACTCTCAATCTGATTTACTGATTTGGAACTTTGCTTACATCGATAACGGTTATAACCATGGTTTCAAGTATTGATATCATATCGAATGTATCGGTCACATCGTATCAGTATCAATTGAGATTGATCCACAATCTGGATAAATATCGGATCAGTTTAGTCAGATATTGATATCTATACGATATCGATATTGATACCGATACCGATACTGATACTGATACCGATATCTATACCACCCCTAAATCCATGGCTAAGACTATAACATGGTATACATATATATAGAAGCATGGTATATTTTGATAAACCTTGGAAATGGGAAAGAACATCCGCTGGCTTCTCCTCGAAGTTACCGCGAATCTCGCCGGGTAACCTGTTCTCCTGTGTTATTATATTTTTTTATAAGTTCTATGTCTTATCATGGGACATTGAACTTATCATAGACAATTTGAGATGTAACTCTACTTATGATAGGTAGGATGACTTATGACCTTTTTAATCTATGCAACGTACTCGCTTTCATTTTGCGTTTTTAATTTTATTCGTTGGTCCCTCTTTCTCACACTGTTTTGGTATTTCTCATCTCTCTTTCAAGTCCGTTTTCGTAGAGGAAGGAAAAAGAAGGTCTTGGAGAGAGAAGAAAAGACTATTTAAAACGACCTATCGTCGTCGTCTTCGTCATTGTTTTCGTCTTCTGCAATTCTTGGGTCCGATCTGTTATCCTTTTCTCTCTCTTTGTCTCGTTCTTACTCTCCCTCCCTCTCAATCAATCGAAGGAGAGGTACAATTCTTTTCTTCTGGTCTGATTGTTTTTGTTGCAGTAGTGTTGGTTTAATTGTTTTCTGAGAACTGAATTGGTGAGAGTAAAACCTTAATCGGTTTTTGCTCAAGGGGTTTTCTCTTAGAGTCCTTGCTCGGATTTTATCGATCCGCGAGGGCTTTGATTTGTTCGACGTTGTTGGTTCATCTCGGAGGAGACGAACATGTCTTCTCTTAGCAGAGAACTGGTATTTTTGATACTTCAGTTTCTTGACGAAGAGAAATTCAAGGAGACTGTTCACAAGTAAGGAATCGCTATTTTGTGATTATGGTTTATCTGTTTTTTCTGTGACTTTGAATTTCAATGTCTTTCAACATTTTGGCTTGAAATTTGAGAGCATTTGATGAATTTTTATGCTGGTTTGTTTTCTTCTAAAATAAGATTGGAACAAGAGTCTGGGTTTTTCTTCAACATGAAGTATTTTGAGGATGCCGTGACAAACGGGGAATGGGATGAGGTCGAGAGGTATCTTTCTGGTTTTACGAAGGTGGATGATAATAGATACTCGATGAAGATCTTCTTTGAGATCCGGAAGCAGAAATACCTTGAAGCCCTAGACAAGTAGGTGTTGGATGGGTATTATTGGTTTTCTTTTTCTTTTTTTTTTTCTGGGGTTGGGGTGGTGGGGGTGTAAATTTCCCCTTTCTTTTTTTGGTGTAAAATTCTTTTAATTGAGGAGTAATGGCTTTCTCTCTCTTATTCATTTGTTTGAAGACACGATCGTTCAAAAGCTGTAGAGATTCTGGTGAAGGATTTGAAAGTGTTTTCGGGTTTTAATGAAGATCTTTTCAAGGAAATAACGCAGCTTCTCACATTGGAGAACTTCAGGTATGTAAGAACATTACAAGCTTAAGTGCCTGGTTTGCTTCAGTTCTTGTATGTACCAAGTAGAACCGATTATTTAGTTTTTCTTGGAGTTCTGACCGGAAATGTCTTACTTGCAGGGAGAACGAGCAACTCTCTAAGTATGGAGATACCAAGTCTGCCAGGGGTATAATGCTTGCTGAGCTAAAAAAGTTGATTGAGGCAAATCCCCTTTTCCGTGATAAGCTTCAGTTTCCCAGCCTGAAGAACTCTAGATTAAGGACGTTAATCAATCAGAGGTACTTATTATAACAATTTTTTATTCTGCTTTCTATCGTCTACTTGTTGAGTTGAGTTCTCCTTGAGTGCTGGGATGATGATCTTTTACCTGATTTTCTTTGTGCCTCTTTGTAGTTTAAATTGGCAACACCAGCTTTGCAAGAATCCGAGGCCTAACCCCGATATAAAGACCCTTTTTGTGGATCATACTTGTGGACAACCAAATGGGGCTCGAGCTCCATCCCCTGTGCCAATTATGGGGTCCATTCCAAAAGCAGGTGGCTTCCCACAAATAGGTGCTCATGGTGTAAGTGAAATTAAGGAACTACTTCTCTTTCTTATAAGCGATTAAACAGTTTGTCTTCATGAAATTTGACTTGGGTGTTCATTTTTCCAGCAGTTTCAGGCGACACCAACACCTCATCCAACTTCTATTGCATGGATGGCTAATCCATCCCCTGTACCCCATCCCACAGTTTCTGCTGGGGCAATAGGCTTAACTGTTCCTAGTAGTGCAGGTAACTATGGTAGAAACTCTTCATTGTGAATTCACTGTTCTAAAAGCTGTTGCTTGAAGTGCTTCTGATCAGAAGTTTCTGTCATTCTTTCCCCGCCACAACTTAACATGTAGACACATCTCATGGACAAATCTCTTGTATTGTTAATTTGATGTATCTGACAGTTCTATCATTGCATAAATATCAGCTCATAAATTATTCAACATAAGAAAAAATGTGTGAACAAATAGATGTGAATTTGATATCATAGAAGTAAACTATTGTTTTAATATGCAGGAGGAAAAAAAAAAAAAAGAACAAAGAGATACGTTAAGAGATTGGATGAAATGTTTTCTTGTGCTCGACTGAGTGAGACTTGTCTTTTTTTTATTTTTTTGGATGAATAAATAATGGGTTCATTACCAAGAAGAAAGAACAAATACAGCCCCAGAAGGAGAAAGAACAAGAAAAAACGCAAGACCCATCCTAAGAGGGTGAGGCTTGAATCAGAGACAGGGGGGAGATCCCAGGAGACAACAATATGCCTATTTCTTGGGAAATCAATACAAGTAGATGTTACATCTGAAATCTTCGCTTTAATGTCAAAGGAACTGGAATTCTAAATCTGACGAAGAGATTGAGAAGTTTTAGTCCATTTCCTTAGATTTCTCTCCATCCAAATATGGTTGATGGATGCATTAAAAGCAAACTCTCCAACAATATCACAAATAGTTGAACTAGAGTAAGTCATATCCACTAAGAGCCATTCCCGACTGAAAGAGAAAATCCTTCGTCTTCCAAGCCAACATTTCGCAAGAACCCCTTTCCAAATCGAGGAAGGGAGAGGACAAGCAAAAAATAAGTGGTCCACATCTTCGACCGCATTCCAATAGAGGCAACATAAAGGAGAAACAACAATATGATGATGAATAAGGAAGTACTGAGTTGGAAGGCAGTTGGAAAGAGCTCTCCAGGCCGTGAAACAATGGCAAGGATTGTGATGTTTGAACCATACAAGCTTACGGCAATTAGATAAGGGGCCTCGAGGCCTAATAAATTCCCAAACTGCTTTAGAACTGATGGCTCTTGTGGAGGATGGAGACCAAATAACTCTATCACCCGATCCCTGAGGTCTTATAATAGTCAGTGGAGCATTCAACACACTAGTGATCAAATGGATAGATGATACTGGAGTAGTCCAGGCCTCATGACTAATAATATCGACAACCTTCAAGTGCTTGGGAAGGCCCAATCTATAGATAGTTCTCGTACTGATTAGGTGACAAAGGACTCCCATAGGGTGCCAATGATCAAGCCAAAGAGAAGTGGATAAACCATCATCAATTTGGTAATGAATAGCCCCAAGAGTGATAGAATGAAAAAGAATCTTGTGCCAAACCCAAGGAGCCAAATACTTTTTTTCTTGGTCACAAACCTCTAAATCAATTTATGATACCTACTGAGTTGACATCTCTAATATGCTTCAAACCCAGACCTCCCTCCTCCTTTGGAAGACAAACAATAGCCCAACGGATGGGACGAAGGAATCTAGAGGAGTCATTCATTGCCTTTACATAGGAAAGAATACATAAGGGATTAAAGCATCTTAATGGTAGATTGGGGGAGACCAAAGATACCGAACTGGTAAATATAAGAAGATTGAAAGACCGCTCTGATGAGAACCAATGGACTTGCAAATGAGAGAAGCTTACTTTTCCATAATCGTAACCTTTTTCGAATGACATCCAACATAGGAGTACAATGATGAGCAGTCAATCTAGTCGGGATCAGAGGCAAACCCAGATACTTGATAGGGAGATGGCCAACAGAGAACCTAGTCTTATCAATCAACGAAGCTTTCTCAGAATCTGAGACCCAAACTAAGAAAATGAGAGATTTCTCCTAATTGATATGAAGCCTAGAGAAATCTTCAAATAACTGAAGGTAAGGCATAATGGTATCAATAGGGACAATACTGGCCTTGGAGAAAATCATAAGACCATCTGAAAATGTCAAATGGGAAAGCTTAATGCCCTTGCATTTGGGGATGGGAGGAATAAACTGCTGATCAGTGGATATTTGGATACTTCTAGAGAGCACTTCAAGCACCAAGGAGAAGATATATGGTGATAAGGGACATCCCTGTTTGATTCCCATAGAAGAAGCAAAGTAGCCAGCAGGACTACCATTAACCATAACTGAGAAATTTGGAGTAGAGATACTGTAAAAGACCCAATTAACAAATGTCAGGGGAAAACCCATCTGAAGCATAACCTTGGAGATAAAATCTCATCTCAAAGAGTCAAGGGCTTTATGGATGTCGATCTTCATAAGAACACAAGGAGGATGAGATTTTCTGTCAAAACCTCTGAGAATCTCATTGTAAAAAAGAATGTTGTCAGAAATACTTCTCTTAGGGATGAAAGTAGACTGATTATCACTAACAAGAAAACAAATCACTCTCTTGAGTCTAATATCAAGGATCTTGGAAATAAACTTGTACAACAAATTGCATGGAGCAATGGGCCTGAAGTCCGACATAGAAGAAGCTCCTTCTTTCTTGGGGATAAGACACAGAAAAGTGTGATTGACCCCCTTAATCTGGCAGGAGTTGAAAAAAAGAAAAGATCTGAATAGTTTTGAGAAGATCAACTTTGATAATATCCCATGATGCTAGAAAGAAACCCAAACTGATTCCATCTAGACCCGAAGTTCTGTTAGCTTTGAGAGAATGAATTGTAGCAATGATTTCTTCATTAGAAGGAATAACATAGATGTCACTAGCAAGATGATGAGGGATGAACTTATTTAAAATATTCTCTGGAAGGGGGACGTTAGAATCGGGAGTAGCCAAGAATAAATTCTTGAAATAGTTAACAGACTCTGATTTGATATCCTCAACACTATTAAGGGGAGATCCATTAGAAGCCTGCAACATAGGGATAGAGTTGACATTAGATCTCGACTTCAAGAACCGATAATTAGAATCTCTAAGATCCAACCACTTGATTCTAGATTTTTTCCTGAGAAAACTTTCCTCTTAAGCCACAAGAGAGGATAGAGCAGCAGAGACAATTTTTTCTTCCACTAAAGAGACATTTTGAAAATCTGATTGAAGCCTGACCTGAATAGATGATAATTTATCTTTACACTCCAATACATGAGAAGAAATATTACCATAACTATTAGTATTCCAAACTTTTAAGAGTACATTTAACATTCCAAAGCTTTCTTGCAAAGGCAATAAGGGGGGTAGAGAATGCTTAAACAGGAATGTCCCAAGCTTCCTTGGCAGTGGGGAGAAATGATTGATGAGAGGATCACATATCAAAATATTTGAAGGGTTTGGGGCCAAAAGAAATGAATGACTGAATAAGCAAAGAGATTGGGAGTGATCAAATATACCTAGGGGCTCAAAATATGCATGAGAGGAGGGAAAATTGGTGATCCAAGCTTCATTAACTAGCTTCCTATCCAACTTATAGGCAATCCGAGCATTACCACTTCTTTTGTTGTGCCAAGAGAACTTAAGACCAGACCATCTCAAATCATTAACACCAATATCCTCAATAAATTCGTTGAAAGCCTCAACAGGAGAAAAATCAAGTTGATCACCCCTTGCTTCTCATGGCCATGCCGAACCACATTGTAATCCCCTCTTAAACTCCAAGAGAAGACCCCACCTGGATTGCTAAATAGAGAAGATACCTCCAACACAAGGATCACTCAGTAGGAAAATTTGAAGCATAAATTATGGTAAGAAACAAAGCTGAGTTACCCTAGGGACCAGACTTTGAGGTGAAGAGTCTGAGAAGAGGACAATAGAGTAACAAGGAGTTTGGTTGGATAAAAAAGAGACCGAATATGACTATTGGTATAATGAGAATAATTGGTAAAAGGGGACCAACCAAGGGAAATAGAGGAAGCCAGCCGAGAGGCATTCGGTTCCTTAACTCTGGTTTCAGTAAGGGAGTAGAAAATCAAACACTGGAAAATCAAACACTGGATTTTTGGATGGGATGATGGAGTTTTTCTTCGCCACTAGTGGCAACGAAGTTCTTGGTAATTAGCAAGGGGGAAGGAAGATCTTCACTCATTCATTCCGTGCTTGCAGTGAGGCGTGACCCACAAAAAAAATAGTCTCTATTACTGACTGGTGTGGATCCGTCTAATGTGATGAAGCTGGGCTCCGTTGATCGTCAGTAGCCTCCCAGTGCTTATGCTTTTCACGGGTTTTTTCCCTAGAACTGTTGATCCCTTTTGCTTCGCTCTTCCTGAGCGAAGATTGAGCGCTTATAAGAGAGCGAACAAATGAGTGTTTTGGAGGGGAATTTAGGCCCCTGATATTCCAAAAATACCTTGATTCATAAGGAACCAAAAGTTTAGTCCATCGAGAACCCCAAAGAGGAGTTACTAGTAAGAGGCCGAGGTTGGAAACTGCTACGAAGGCTCCTAGAGTAGGCTCTGGTTTCCTTGAAAGAAGAAACAAGGCGCAAAGGAGTATCCGACATGGCCAATGAGTTGAGCGGGAGGGATTGCACAAAAGACTGGGTCAAGACATTTGGACTCAAGTCTCCCTTTGCAGGTAGAACCGAACCTACTAGGTCTGAAAGGTTTGTGAGAAGGGTGAGATGGCTAGAAGTATCAATAGGAATGATAATGGGTCCCACTAAAGGAATGGTAATAATGGTAGAGTAAGGCTGGCCAGTGTGCCCCACAGAGGATGAGGAAATAACATAGGAAGCAAAGGGTTGTTTAGGGGAATCCAGAATAGAAAGCGATAAAGAAGAAATACCTTACTTGGAGGGATTCTCAACAAGAAGGTCGATAATGTCCAGAAGACTCTGCAGGAAACCAGGGCTACCAGACCTCGACAACAAGGAAAATTGAGAGATAGTAATATCTCACACTATCGGCTACAAAAGAACTCTACGAGAATGACTTCGAGAAGGACAAAGGTGAAGGGTAGAGGTTTCGGGGACTGGGATGAGGGCGACGTCTTGGTCAGATTGCTACAGGGCAAAGCGATTGGAACCACTAGTCATAGAATGGTTAATATCCACCGGTAGGTTGCAAGTACCAACAAAATAGTTTTCTGAAGGATCCGCCGGCAGAGCTCCACGCCTCCAGTGCCTCTTGTGATGACAAGATCTGTTTCTACCTCTGGAGGGGGAACGAATCTCAGAATGGGCCGTTTGAGAGTTCACAGGAGGCGAAACAGGGTTTTCATGGTCATTGAGAGGAGCTTTTAGGGCACATGGACTGGAATCATGACCAAACAGCTTATAGACCAAACAGTGCGGTGGTGTCCAATCAAAGATGGTATCTTACTTAAAGGAGTAATCGTCTCCGTCTTTCACCAGAATAGAAGAGGGTAAAGTGTCAGAAGCCGAAACTTCATTACAAATCTGAGCATATGCAAGCCAATCTTGCCTCTTGGTATGAACATCAGTAAAGAAAGGAGTTCCCAGAGCATAACCAATAGAACTGAGGCCATCAGAGCACCAGAGCTGAAGCGGCAAACCAAGGAGAGAAACCCACTAGGTGTCAAAGAGTAATCAACACTGTTGAGCTGCAGCTAACGATGCCATTGCCGCAGGAAGATAGGTTTCCTTCCTACTTGCCAAGGGCCACCTTCATGCACATGAGTTTTGTTAAGGACATCGAAGAACTTGTGATGCGGATTAATCACCAAAATAGGCTTATTTTATTAGGAATAAGCTTAGGGTTAGGTTCCATACATGTTGGGCCTTTGATCCCATGTGTTTTGAGTGTAATAGACCACTTTTATGTGTCTAAAAGGGGGGCTCTAAGATTGAGTACGGGACTACTAGTTAGTTTCCCTTTTTCATTAGTTTCCTTTTTAGTTGGGCTTTAATGGGGTTAATTAGTTTCTAACTTCAGTCATTTGTTAGTTTCTAAATTTAGTCAAAAGTTAGTTTCTAATTTCAGTTTTGTTTAGTTTCCTTTTTCATTAGTTTATAATTTCAGTTTTTTAATAACTACGTGTTAGTAGTTTTAGTAACTCAGATTTAGTACCTTTTGAGTTGCTATTATTTGTAAACACCCCCCATCATTATTATAAATAAAGGAGAGCTCTCATTAGTAGAGCCACGATTTATGAATGAAAAAAAGAAGCTTGCTGCTATGTCTCTGCTGAGACTACTGTGTGTTTGATCACAGTGGAAGGGAGTGGTGTTTGATCCATTCGACTCCTTGCGGTGTGAAGCCCGGGAGGATCTACTGCAAGTGTTTTCTTCTTCTTCTTGAAGTATTTTCTCTCTTCTCAAGATCTTGCACTGATGCAACACAGGTATTTATACTGTAACTTTTTTCGCCCAGAAATTCTGAAATACTACCTTTCGGCCTCTTCTGCTGGAGTCAGTTCCAGCCACTGTTAGCCCCCAAATTGAGGTCGATTGTTCCCCTCTACTCCCTTGTGGATCGACCCAAAGAAGGTCTGATTCTAAGCTGCTGCTAGACAGATATTCAAAATCTCCAGATTTTTGTCCTGTACTGATCAGAATTTAAACAGAATCGGTAGCTGAACTGTTTAATTCTGTTCTGCTATTTTTCTGCTGTTGTTTTGGGACTGCTGCATCTTATTAATGCTGCTGGATCTTAGTTTATTTGAGCTACTGAAGTCTGGGCTAGATAGCATTGAATACTGTGATCGATAGCTACTGTTTCCCTCTTTTCTGTGGTCTGATTTTTGCTGGTATATCAATCTTCTGTGGATTATTGTGGTGGTTATTGGTTGTTATTTGGTTTAAAAGTTCCTGTAGAATGAGACTTGGTTAGAGTCCTATCCTAGTCTACATTAACTTGAATAAAAAGAAACTATGATCCAGAAGAACATAGAGAAAGCCTTGCACTCTCCATTTTTTGGAAGAAAGGACCTAACGATATAAGTACCTCATTTGGCATCTCACATGGGCATCCTATGATTTCCCACGTGGGCATCTCAACTCCCCTCTTTCCTCTTTTCGGGATTTGACTTCAGAAAAATTCATTGAATAGTGCACTTATTCTGTTTGTATGTTTGTCACAGCAGCAGCTATCCTAAAGCGCCCTAGAACTCCTCCTACCAACAACCTGGCTGTGGATTATCAAACAGCTGATTCTGAGCATGTGTTAAAGAGGTCAAGACCTTTGGGAATGCCAGATGAGGTACTTATATTTATTTTAAGCTCTCAATTTCTTCTTTATATTCTTGATTTAAACCGTTGTGTATTTTCCTTGGAGCCTTTGATTCTTAGATTTCTCATTTCTCTTTGTGGTGATATTTTTTGTAGGTTAATAATCTGCCTGTAAATACTTTGCCTATTGCATTCACCAGCCAGAGTCATCATGCCCAGAGCTTGTACTCCCCAGATGACTTGCCTAAGACTCATGTTGTGACTCTAAATCAAGGCTCTGCTGTCAGGAGCATGGATTTCCACCCAATGCAGCAGACGCTACTTCTTGGTTAGCAGTTGCTACTTGAAAGCATCTATTCCTATTTCTGCATGGAGTTCTATTTAAAATCCACATTATTATCCATATCTTGATCATTGATTGGATTTCAATTTCAGTTGGAACATCCATTGGTGACATTATGGTGTGGGAGGTTGGTAGCAAGGAAAGGCTTGCTCTTAGAAATTTTAAGGTTTGGGACATTGGAGAATGTTCAGTGGGTCTGCAGGTATAGCTTCCAAATAAACTGCTATGGCGACGTATCCTCTATTTAATTCTTCTTAAAACTTCCAACTGTTGAGGTGAATCACATTCTTCTCTTATTTATATAGGCAGTTCGGGGTAAAGAAACCTCTATGTCTGTCAACCGTGTGATGTGGTGTCCTGATGGCACTCTTTTTGGTATGCATGCAGGAGAGCGTTATTGTTTGAATAATTTGCTACTCATGTTTATATGCTAAAGCATAGGGAAAGAATGCCGAAGCACATGACATTAAAATATTTTATAATGAGCAGGGTTGCTTTATCTGCTAACTCTGATCTCCCTCCCCCCTCTTTCTCTCTCTCTTTTCTTTTACCATTCAGGTGTTGCATACTCCAAGCACATTGTGCAAGTGTATTCCTACATTGGTGGTGATGAGCTGCAGCAGCACCTGGAGGTTTGTTCGATCAACTATTCTGTATTTGTCTACATGGGTAGTCCATAACATTTTATAAGAATCAATGGGAAATTTTCTTTTGGCTTCTTTCCCAACTTTCCCTGCTTGCAGGTAATTATAATTTTTACATAAATGTTGTCTCGTTTATCATTAAATTTTGTGGTTGTACAGATTGATGCTCATGTTGGTGGTGTTAATGATCTTGCGTTTTCACACCCAAATAAGCAATTGTGCATTATAACATGTGGAGATGACAAGGCTATCAAGGTTTGTTTTGTTGACAATGGCTTTTGATGGGAGAGTGTGCTCGAGACCTTTGTTATTGAAGATTAATGTGGATGCAGGTGTGGGATGCAGTCAACGGATCAAAGCTCTATACTTTTGAAGGTCATGATGCACCTATTTATTCTGTATGCCCCCATTATAAGGAAAATATTCAGGTATCAGTATCCTCTGAAATTGTTTAATGCAAAGCCACACATTACTTTGCTCTGCTATTTTTGTTTCCATATAGCCTTTTCTGCTCTATGAGTCTGTCCTGAAGTGTTTAGATTGTTTAATATCCTACTGGTCTTCTCTCTTTCAGTTTATCTTCTCAACAGCATTGGATGGGAAGATTAAGGCTTGGTTGTATGATAACTTGGGTTCAAGAGTTGACTATGATGCACCAGGACATGCATGTATGAGGATGGCCTACAGTGCTGATGGGACAAGGTTTACATATGATACTCTTTAAGTATTCTTTAGTTATTCTGGGTCAATTCTGTCACTTGAATCACACATTGGATTCTTCAATTGTTGGTACCTTAAGCTGAAGCATCTGTCTCCATGATCAATGTAAAATTCTTAGGCTTTTCTCTTGTGGGACAAGTAAAGATGGGGATTCATACATTGTGGAATGGAATGAAAGCGAAGGGGCTGTGAAACGGACTTATCATGGTGTTGGGAAACGATCTGCGGCTGTTGTGCAGTTTGATACCACCAGGAATCGATTTTTGGCTGCTGGTGATGAATCAGTGATTAAATTTTGGGACATGGACAATGTTAACCTTTTGACAACAACTGATGCAGAAGGTGGATTACCGGTAAATAATAGTCAGGGGGGTTTGCACTTTTTTTTATTTGTTGCCATCTTTAACAGAAGAAGTTTCATCTATGTCTCTAATCAATCTAATCTTGAACATGTCCTTAGCAATCCCCGCATATTCGGTTCAACAAGGAAGGGACACTATTGGCTGTTTCAACAAACGATAATGGTATCAAAATTCTAGCTAATGCAGATGGGCATCAATTGCTGCATACCCTTGAGAATCGTCCATTTGATGCTTCAAGAGTTGCTTCTGGTTCTATTGTGAAGGTAATTTGATTGAGAACTTTGTACTTAAATTTTAGGCCTTGCTTGTTAATAGAATGATTTACCATGCAGGCACATACAATTAACACATTTGGACCTACAACAACTGGCACAAATGTAGGTGTTGTAGATCGAGGTCCTCCAACAATGGGAATAGTTGGACTGGTAAGTTGATATGTTTGAAAACTTCTTGAAAACACCTTCTGGGTTTGTTAGTCTGTATTTATTAACTTAGTTGAATCAGTTCATGATTTGTTGGATGCTATTGTGTTATATGTACATTGTCTTCCTTTTTGGACTGATCGTTAACTCAAGGGAATTTTGCATCATTTGTGTAGCCTATTATTAACTTCCTTCGAATTTTCTTTAGAATGGAGAGAGCCGAGGTTTGTCTGATGTGAAACCACCCAGAGTTGGAGAGGATTCTATAGAGAAGCCTAAGATTTGGAAGTTGACTGAAATCAACGAACAATCTCAGTGTCGTGCAATGAAGCTTCCTGATGGCTTGATGGCAGAAAAGGTATATTATCTCCATGTACTACCTCTTAAAATATCTGAATGATGTTGTTTTTATTTAGAATCTCCTGTGGTTGGTTAATAAGGCCAACATGTAAAACTGACACCTCTTATTTTGAGGAATTAGCCACTTCAAGAGTCTTTGATGGTTACACGAGTATCCAAAGTACGAACGAGATGTATGTTTGTTGTCCCAACTATTCTTGTTTGTTCCGAACCTGATAAGGAAAGGGGAATTTCTGACAAAGTTTTCGTGTTGTTTCTCGTTGTAGTCTCTTCAACACACTATGTTTCTGAATTTGTGGTCGTGGGTTTGAGTAGGGAGACAGCCTCTCTGCAAAGCAGGGGTAAGGCTGCATTCATTATGACCCCTCCCCCAGTGCACTGGTGGGAGCCTCGTGCACACCCTTTTATGTTTCACTATTAGTCTGTCCTCCTTTTGTTGATGAGAAGTGCAATTTTTATTGTTATTGCGATTCAGATATTCGTTGGGAGCTTTAGCCGTTGGTATTTTGTTTTGAAGATAAAATTGGTTATGCTTAAATATTTTTTTCAAGAAATGGGGCATACAAAGGCTAAAGCATTGTTCTAATTAGTTTACTTAATGGTATCATGGTAGATGAACTAAAACATGGTGCCTGTGTGCTATGTATGTGGTTTGCTCATGTCTGCCTGAGTTCGTGTATTTTTACTGGTACGGTAAGTCATGTTACTTCCAGGTTGATCCAGGGAGATTGATTTTTGTTTTCAAATGGATCAAGAACTTATCTATATCTTGGATGTATGAACTCGGTTTTGGAATCGGCAGGAAATGGTTGAACTGTTGCTTACCATTCCATTGTATACTTTTCTTGTCTCCCAAATAGTGATTCCTCTTTGCCTATTTCCTGTGCCCTGGGAGGTGGGGGGAGGGGGAGATGGAAAGGTTGGCTCTTGATATCCCTAGTGATGCAACTTGAACAGTTTTCAATCTGAACCTATTGGTCCAATGCAACAATTGATTCAGCTCTACTAGCATTTCAGTCTGTGAAATCGATTTGGCAGTGAACCACCTATTCAAGGAATGGGATGGGCTTGTGTTGGTCCCTCTGGGACCCTCGGGGAAGTGAAGTCCATGTAGACCAGCATAGTGGGCTATTTTGCATATTATGCCATGTATTATGTGCAAGTGTGCCAGTGCATAAATGACTTGTGTTTGGTGTAATGAGTATCATTAAGTGAGAAAACTGGTCTAGATCTTGTTGAAATTATTTTGAGCTTCTATTGCTATAGTCGAAATCTGATTTAATCAGCCTAAGTCAATCATTGAGTACAGTTAGTTAAATCGGACTTAATTGGCATTGGGTTGTGGACAGGCTGTAGGCTTTTGTGTTTGGTTTAGGTTGGCTCCAGAAATAACCCAGCCATTTGGCTTGAACCACTATAAATTACTCATGGGTTAAAATCTCATAGTAGCAACATGTTAAGTTTGCTGCTCATTTGATTTGCATCGCTATATTATAATACGGGAAGTGGGTATTTATTTGGAGTGGTTCTCCAGGGAGGATCAAAAATTGGTTCCTTGTTCGCTGCTTTGGTCACTGGCCATTAGGTGAAAATGCAAATGGGGCAGGGCAATTGGCTGTTTCTCCTCTGGTCTGGTTGTCTAACCATCATATTCACTTTATGATCTACATTTGGGGATTGAACTAAAGATATATTTAATTTCATTTTGGCATGGCTCAATAACTGATGTCGATTTGGTACTGGTTTCCTTGTTTGATATATCAATTGACATTGCTTTTGTTTTGTTTATGAAGAAGAATACATGCCTCTCTGATTTATTGTGTAATAGCCCTTCTTATGTCTCTTTCCCCACTCCGATTGATGTTATTCCATCTCATTTTGATTCTTGCTTGCCATTATCTAGTGGGATGATGTTCCAATTCCTTTTCTGTCCCATCCCCCACTCCCTCAATCATTTTTAGGTAATCAAATTTTTGTTATATAGCGTATATGATCGGCAATAATTTGTCCATGTTGACCAATCTGCATGCTTCTCCAATGCTTCAATTCAAGTAACACTCCTGACGGCTTAGGCTCCATTTCCCAGTCGTCGACGTCCCCCCCCTCCACACACACACAAAAAAAAAAATAAAAAAAAAAAGGTGTAAGGCCATCCTTGTGATGGTTCCATATGATCAAATATTCCCTCCGTCTACGTTGCTTATTGACGATGTATCGTTGTGTTGAGGAAGCTATAAGGCCCTTTTTGATGCTTTGTTGTATAGGAAGCTGTAGCGACCGTGATGAGAGCCCCGTCTTTCCCATCCCCCACCGCCTCACTCATTTTAGGTAATCAAATTTTTGTTATGTAGCATATATTATCGATAATAATTTGTCCCCTTTGACTAATCTAGTGTCAGACCAATTGCCTCTTTGCGGAATACAATAGGTTGGAATGTTTTTGTCATGCATATTTTTGGTGAGTGCGTTGCTGGCCCGTGCATGATGTGGCACTCAACATAAGCTGTAAATGGAAGTACTTAGCGGACCTAGGAACATATGTAGTACCTTGATTGCTTGGAAAGGAAGATTTATGAGGGAGGATCATTCCATTGGTTTATTTATTGGTGGGAAAAACTTTCGCATGACGCTAGAGTTACTATTTCTTTCTCATATGGAGTCTTTATTATTTTCTCTCTCCTCCTCTGAGCATGTGGGACACATGTGGAAGATACATTTATCCACACCACTATTGGTGTGGCATGCAGATTCCCCCTGGCCTAACTGGCTTCGTGGGGAACCCTCTCCCTTCATTTTTATTTTTTTGACTTGTTAGAGGTGTTAACCTCAAGTTTGTCTTTTGGAGTTCGGAGAAAAGATGAGAGATTCCAGATGTCACTTAAAACTATTTAAGGACATAGACCATAAATGAGTTTGACTAAACCATAAGTGTTTGTTGCTTGGATGAATTGCATAGTTTTTCTTTTCCCTGATGAGATGCTTGAATGAATTGTAATATCATAAAAGAGACAAATGTATAGCTCAACTAGTTTCTATTTCCCACTTATGGGACTTATATTTGTGATTTGTCTTTGGATTACTACTACTGGAAAGGTAACTTATGGAAGGACTTAAGTCTATGAGAGAAGGCCTTTTCATATTCCCTTATCTGTTAGGAAAACTACATGAGGTTGGAGGTCTATTGATGGCTTTAGGTATTGTTATCAGACCGACATGTATTAGTATCAGTATTGGTCCGTATTGACTGTATCGGATGGTTTTTCCCTCAAAGATACTGATATAATACTATATTTTGACAATATTTGTTACACTTGTGCCCAAATCCGGTTTAATTTAAACTTTCACAATAGGTGATACACTGGAGAGTGTCAATATCAATGACTTGTGGATAGCATCGGTAATGCAGGAGTAGATTACAAGTAACTAACTCTGCAGTTTATAACCCCAAACAATTCAAATAGGACCAGGAAACAAAGAAATAATACCATCAAATAAATCCCCAAGGATATAATACCCATATAGGAGCAAAACCAGCCCAAAATCTAACCCGATATGAGAGAGAAAGACCTGTTATAGAGCTGGAGAGAGAGAGGTGCTGCCAGGGCTGTAGGAGTCCCATTGAGTTGCATTCTTGGGCGTAGATAGTCCCTAGGGAGGGTACAAAAACCCCAAAGTTGGGAGGATTCTGACGGCTGGTTGTGAAGTTACAAGCTTTCTTGATTTTCTGACCTAGGAGAGAAAACTGAGAAGAACCTTCAAGAACAGCAGCTGAATGCTTCCAACAGTGACTAGGTAAGGATCGTGGGACCCTTATGAGGCCTGGAATACCCTGATTGAAGACCTGGCTGAATAGAGTATGGAAGAGAGAAAGAGAGGAGATCGATCTCTCTCATATTCCCACTAGGATTGCTGATCGGTTCTGATTTCTGGAGACTTTTATCAGAATCTGAACTATACCTCTTGAATGTTACAACAAATAAAATAAAAAAGAAGAATAAAACAGATGGGAGATTGAGAAGGGTGAAAGAGAATAAAGGAAGTGGCTATCTCAGCCTGGGCTTCTCACCCACAGCTATCTCAGTTGCTCTAAGCATTTAGTTGTAAACTTTCTTTCATAAATGCATACTTTCTTTCATTCAAATCTCCCCAATAATGGTACATATGCCTCTCTATTTATAGAGGGAAAGTTTACAATCATACTAATACTAGGAGCTAGTTTCCCAATAGAACTAGACACTCCTACTACAACTAAGAGCTAGTTTCCCAATAGGACTAGACACTCCTACTACAACTAGGAATTCAAAATAGGATTAGGACTTGACTTTATGACTCCAACATGGAGTAGGACTAACAAACTAATAGTCCATATAAGACTTTACAACTAACTAATGGCCTAATGGGCATTTATTAAATTAAATAGTAACTAATTAAACTAATGATTAAAATCTCGTTTTCCTACCTTCTACCCATATTTTAGGCCTATTAAAGTGGTCCATTTCAAAGAAAACCCATGAGATCAAAGGCCCAACACATACATAACACAACCCAAGGCTTATTTGAAATAGAATAAGCCCAAGTGACTTATCTACATCAATCGGTCTACTGTTTGAAGGGATGACCCTCGTGTTTGTGCAGATGTTGCAGAGACAATTGGAAGGGTTTCAGGCCTCCGAAGGTTTGGTAGTCAGTAACCTAATTCCGTTATTTTACTCAAGCATGATAGATGTACCTTATTTATGGTGCACAAGTCCCTATGGGAACCCCACAATTGGGCAAGAGTACTGGAGAATTTCAGCTAAAATACAGTACAACTGGAATCTACTGGTTGATCATCCATCGGTGGATCACCATCCGCCATTGAGACCTACCGGTGGATTTGTACTGCCCAGATCAAGTTAATGGCTGTGGGGCCCGGCGTATCGTGGTTGTACTTCTCGATTTGTTCTCCTATGCATGAAGCATCATTTCTAGTGATCAATTAATATCTTATGGAGTAAGTGGTGGGCCTGCATGGTCCAATAGAGGAGTTAAGGAGTTCGGTGAAAATTACATTTATTAGGCAAACAAACCTTGGTTGCTTGTGCCTATAAATTGAAGCAAGCCTTAGTGGCTCATTTTCTTTAAACCCAAAACGTGAGAGGGAGAGAAAGAGAGGAAAGGAAGAAGGAGAAAGGAGAAAGGAGAAAGAAGAAGAAGGGAAGGAAGGTTTGGATTGGCCCTTGCTGTCTACACTAGCTCAACCAAGGTTGGTGGTTCACTTCCTCATTTCTCCCTCAGTCCCTCCTCATTCCATGGTTAAAAATGACCTACGTTTTGGGTTTTGGGTTAAAACCCAATGTTGGGGTTTGGAGTTTGAATGGGTATACTTGAGTTTGTAGGACTCCAATTCACACTCTCCAATCCAAGAATCGTGCTCCCAAGGCTTAGGTTGTGTGGTTTGGGTAGAAACCCAGTCTTTAGGCTTTGAGCAAATCGAATGTCCCAATTTAACCGTTAGAAATGAGGTTTGATAATTTTGAATTGAAGGTGGAGTAGCCCTCTATAATCTCTATTGACTCAAAATGGCCTTAGGTAGGTGGCAGTTGGGATCTGAGTTAAAGAACAATCCTCGGACCGTCACTGGTTGACAATTCCCAAAATCTGCAGCTTTTGATCCATCCATCGGTGGAATTACTACTGAACTTCAGTAAGGTGAGGTGAATGATCCACTAGTAAGTCCTTTCTGAACTTTCTCTAGTGTTGTCTAGGGAATCTTTTAGGGAATCTTGTGGGGGTCGTTTATACCTTCATTAACACACTAAAATTACACATGTTATGGGTCAGAGACAAGCTTCTTTGTGAGGCCTATCAAGGTATTTTCGGGTGTTGATTCTAGGTTAAATTTCACTAAGTCAACAGAAAAGGTGAGTGGGTGGTCTGACTTTTTTTTTTTCAGGAGTGTTTTAAATTGTAGAAATGTATGTAACATCTTGCATGTATTTTAATTTGATAACCTTATGTATGCTAAATTTTATCTTGATTATCTATGTTTTCATATAAATTTTCCAATGCTGTGATTGTGTGTGAATGAGTGGAATCCGGTGTGGCCGAGGGGAATTCCCGTACTGTAATCGCTGCGTAGTTGCATATAGCATGCATTGTATATACATTAGAGTTAAGCTTGGAAATGGGTTGTGGTGTGGCCGATGGATGATTCTGGTATCGTATTTGCCATACTAACTGCATATTTGCTAGAGCTAGGCATGGAAATGGGTTGCGATGTAGCTGATTGTTGATTCCGGTAACTATTATTCATGGTTAGGATGAATTACCCTATACTATAACCCCTTGCCAACAAGGGTTAGGTGTTGGAAAACCTATAGTTGTAGGTCTAACGAGACTTTTAGGGTACCACTTGCCATACAATGTGATTATTGCTGGAGGCAGATTGAGCATGGGTGACCGATGGATCATTCTGGGACTGTAGCGCCAGGACGAGGTTATCAGGGGTTTGCTGGGTGACCGAGGGTGCATTTTGGGACCAGCAGGCTCTTATTCACAACTAGAGTTTGTATCATTGGGTGGCCGTGGACGATTTCGGGACCAGGGATACTGCCTAATGTGTTGTATTAGCACTATACCTTGGACTTAGTTGTAATGCTAGGTAGATAATAAAATGAATTGCATCATGCAACGTATCATGGACTATATGTGCTCGCTTGCATGTTCCCCATCCCTCATTGATCTTAGTGAAGCTCGCACACGTGCTTGCCCCTTTTAGATGATTCAGATACACTGGTTCTGATGAATAGCGACACATCCTCTTCCATGGTTGAGTAAGATGGAGCCTAGTGGAATCTAGAGGCCGAGGAGAATGGCGATGGTTATGCTTGTGATGGCTATGCTTATAGTGTGCTATGAGCGAGGATTTGTGCGGTCCGTTATCATTTGCCATATTTTTGGGTGTTTATACTTGTGAAATTTTATGTTGTTTGTCTTGATTTTTAAATTTTGAGATAAACATTGTTATTGTAATAACTTTATCACACTATAGTTCTCCCTAGTACAAGAATCAATTATTATATCTTTTATTCAGCTACATCTTATTTTAGTTTTTCTTGTTGTGGTTGTGAGTGTTTGGTACTGTTTCTGAGATCCTATAGGTCTTGTAGGATGATGGTAAGCCAACCTAGTCACATTTCAGGTTATATGAAGAAAAGTGTGTGACAACATGGTATCAGAGCGTGATGCTTTGCCGTAAGTTACAATAAAGAGGATTCTAGGGTTATTGGGATTAGGGCCCACTATAAAATCTTTAATAAACCAACAAGTATAATAACAAACCATTAGGAAACTAACTTAGATATAAGTAAAAGTCGTTCCATTGATTATTGAAGAATTACATATGCTTTTACATCACAGAAAAGAAAAAAACATAAAAAAAAGAGAAGTCATGAAAAGAAAGACTGCATAACTGATTACATGAATTAAAACTTAAAACATAAAGACTCAGACTACAAACCTTAGACAAGCGTAACAGTATCACTCCTTTGCAAGTGGTGGAGGTGGTTCTGATGGCTCTCATGGACCCATGGTAGTCCAAAGAACAGGGTCCAATCCTTCATCTGCTTCTTGATCAACATCTCACGTCCATCGAGAGTGTCAAATCCTCGTCCACATGGGTGAACCCTCGTCTTACTACCTTAGTCAATGTGTTAAGATGACCAATTACAGCTACCCACATGTGTGCCCCTAGTGGTGCTAATGATGAGGAAGCCCCTATGTAGTGCATGGGTGGTGGGGGATATATAGGTGGAGGAACGTCCTCATTTGTAATCCCCTGTGTCCCCCTCTCCTCCATTAGAGTTGGAATATCGATATTATCTTGACCGTCTCCATCCTTGTCTCCACTGGCATCCTCGGGTTGTAGCTTCAGCTTTAACGAAACGTATTCGAACAACTATGACCCTTGACCTCTAGGTACCTCACCTGTAAGATCCACCCCAAAATGGATAAAGATGCTAGTGGGTATCCTCCTATACAATAGGTTCCCCTTCGTAGGGTTATCCTCATGGTTCAAGAACTCGGCAAGATCTCGTTTTTTTGAAAAGGCGAGTTGTTCACACAGGCGAGGTAGAAAAACTGTAATATCTCGAGCAAGATCTCGAGATCTCGGTCCAATAACTCGTCTCGAACCATTTCGGTTCATCTCGGTCTATTTTTGGGCCAAACTATACTATTAAAGCCATGTTTCGACTCGACCTGGCGAGATTTCTCACTGGTTTCGCCTCTTTTTTTCCTCTAGCTCCCATTTTGAGAAAAAATCAACAAAAACTGTCGGACATCTATTCTTTGGCTGGGATCTTCACTCTAAGTTGCGTTGAAGCCAAGATATCCAAGATTGGTGGTGGCTTTTCCCCTTAAGAACACTAGGTAAAAACTTCTTCCCAAACCCATTTTTTTCAAAGTAACATCATCAAATCTTGTTTCTTACGATTGTTTTTTTTTGTCATGATATTAAGGGTGCATTGTCAAAGTACCATTTTGAGTTTTTTTTTTACAAATCTGATGTTTCCATTGTGTTTAGAATGGCTAAAATAGAGTAAATACATAGTTTCAGGACCTACAAAGGCCATATGCCCACCGAGATCTACCAGTGAGTCGACCGCCCAAAAAATACCAGGTTTCGGTGAGATCTCGCCAAATCTCGTTTTTTTGGGATAGCGAGCTTGTTGGCGAGATCGAGTTTTAAAACCTTGGTTATCCGCCCTATGTGCCATGTTCATCAAAATATAGGGTAGGCTGATCTGATACCCTATGTATAGGTGGTCATGAGCACCTGTAGGACTGAGACATCATTGTAGTGGCCTCTTGTACGCAAAATTTTGAACTATACGATCTGACAGAGAGCTCAAGGTAAGGGCTTTGGGTATCGGGACTTCAACCACCCCTTCTCTATAGTATCATTTTGACCAAAGAAGTATCTCACATCAGTCTTTGGAGCACAATAAACCCACTCCCCTTCATTGGAGATGCCGAGGATCTCTGCTAACTCCGCCGTAGTAAATGAGATGTCCACCCCCTTCACCCTACTTGTGAGGCCAAAACCTTCACCCTCGCTGTCTTCTGCCTTCAGTTTGTAGAAGTGCTTCACTAACTCTGGGAAGCATCTGTGGTTCAGGGATAGCATAGGACTCCATCCAAGTGCAGTAAATCTTTCCCGGACCTTGAAGGCGGTGAAGTCCGTCCAAACCACGTGTTTCCCATCATCCACTTTATTCCCCTGGAGAAGTGGTCACCTTTGTTCATCCTCTACAAAACAGAACCACTCGTGATAGCATCTCTCCTTAAGAGGAGGTTATGGAGATCGTTGTATTCTTTATCTTGTGTTGTGAGTTGTAGCTAGACGACATTAGGGCAAGTAAACTTGAAGGAAAATTGCAAACTTAGGATTTTTAAGGTCAAAAGGTGAGGAACCTAGGGTTTTTGAAATGGGGAATCTAGGGTTTGAGTAAAAATGGAAAAACAGTAAGTTTCGATGGTAGAAATGTTGAAAAACCAACCTAGATCGTTGGCACGGATGAAGAAAGAGGGTTGGGAACTCCGGTTGATGAGAAAAATCACTTGAGAAGCCTCTCCGGTGGTTCTAGGGTTCTTCTACAGAGCCAAAACACTGTTTAAAGTGTTTAGAATGACTCGGAAAATGACCTCACCGGTCGACCGGTTTTAGCCACTTGGATCAACTGGTGAGACCTACTAATGGTATTTTAGAGTTTTGAAGCTCTTGGACCATTGACTGTTGAGATCCACTTGTGAACCTTTGATTAACTGATGTGATCCACCTGTTTTGAAGTGTTTAGAATGACTCTTGGATGGTCATTTTAAAGCAGAAATGGCCTCATCGGTCGACCGGTTTTAGCCACTTGATCAACCGGTGAGACATACTGGCGGTATTTTTAGGGTTTTGAAGCTCTTGGACCATCGACTGGTGAGATCCACTTGTGAACCTTGATCAACCTATGTGATCCACTGGTAGAAATTACGGAAAGTATGAGCTTTTGGTCGAACCACCGGTGGGATCAAACAGTGAAACTAGACCTACTGGTGAGATCAACCAGTGGGTGAAAATTTTGACTACTTAGAACAATATTATATTTCACTACCCTCACATGCGTAAACACCTTATCTATACTGATTGCAACTGTTTAACTACTTTTAAATCATGTTGCTGTTGTGGTGATTGACGGTTGATTCCTTTAGCAAGAATTATGTTATGCTGGAACACTCGATCTAATTCGAATCAGCCTCCTTGCCCATTGTGAGGTAGGGGAAGGCCCTAGAGCTACTAATCCTGCTGTTCCTTCTGCCCTGCTTGTCCTTATGGCATAAGACGTTGCTGCTATAATGGGCAACATGATGAAAGCATACAATTGCGACAACAGTTCATGTAAAACATGAACGCATGAGTGCTTTTAATATCATCATTAGGACCAACCTAACTCATAGCTTTTTTATTTTCCACGTCAACAAAAATCTTGAACCTTCATCTCCCTCCATGAACATGTTCCCACCTTACCCGACCTGACTATATGCCACCCTACCCTCCTTTGGCTGCCCTTGCCGCAGGAAACTGCCCTCCACCTGCTACCTCCTCCCAACCTTCGTCTCACTCTCCTAGCTCGAACCCCTCCTTACCCTCCTCCCTGCCTATCCTTTCTCTTCCTTCTTCCCCTGTTCAACCTATTGAGTCCAGGCCTTGGATATCTATTGTTTCCACTGCCCCTCCTCCTCCCCCCTCCTCCTCCACCTCTCCTCTCCCTCCCTCTGCTGGCCACTCCCTATATTTCCACCCTCCTTCCATCCGTAACTCTATCCCTGTCGGTCTTTGTCCGCCTGGTCTTCTTGCTTCTGAAATCTCAAAGTGGAGCAACTGTGTCGTTGGTTCGTTCCTGGGTAGCAGCCCCCCCTTCTCGGTGGTTAAAGCTTCCCTGCTGAACCAATGGAAGCCGGCTGGTTCTCTCTCCATCTACATGCTAGAAAATGGCATATTTGTCTTCAACTTTGCTGCCACCTCCAATTGCTGTGCCGCCATTGATGGAGGTCCGTAGTATGTGGGGAAAAAACCCATATTCCTCCGTCAATGGGATGAGCATTTATCCTTCTCCAAATCTGAACCCTAGTACATTCCCCTGTGGGTTATCTTCCCTAACCTCCCGCTCCACTTCTGGTGTGTCAAAGGGCTTAGTCTCATCTGTTCCATTATTGGAAAACCTCTCTACTCCGATAAAAGAACGAAAACTATGGATCGTTTGTCCTTTGCTCGCGTCTGCATCAAAGTTCAAGCGGAGCAGATTCTTCCATCAAGGATCACTGTCATTGACGGAGAGGGCTTCTCCTTTGAATAGGAAGTAAAATATGACTGGTTGCCTCCCATCTGTACTCTATGCAAATGTTTCAGCCACACAACAGCTTTATGCACCAAATTAAATCCTGCTGAATCCATCAGACCTCAAGAAATCCCTAATGATTCTCGCTTCACAATGCAAACATACAGAAGAAAAAATAAAAAAACAAATAATACTTCAAAGCCAGGTCGCATCCAGCCGCCGAAGCCCCTTGCCGATGTTACTGCCGATGTTCAGCCTGAATTTCGGACCGATGGTCTGCACACTGACCTTTTGTACTTTGGTCACAATCCATTCTCGATCTTGACGATGGAAGAAAATTCTGATGATCCTGATGAGACGACTCCCCTTCTCACACCTGCAAACCTATCCTCTGCTTTTGTCGGTTCTGACATTCCCTCTTCTAGCTTTCCTTCCTCTGGGTCTTCGATCGACTCTCCTTCGATCCTGATCTCGTCTGATCCCCTCCTGCTGCTCCCACTTCTGTCTGGCACCCTCCCTTTGGCTGCCTCTGCAGATCTCTGATACTCCCCTCCCTCTCTCGCTTCCTTTTATTGCCAATGTGACCCTTCCTAATCCATAAACCTCTTTTCTTCCTGCTAAACTGATTGGTCTTGAACCTGAACCTGAACCTGAACCTAAACCAATACCCTATCCCCTACATAATTTCATCCTGGCCCAACTCCTTAACACATTTTCCAAGTTTCCATCGGATCACCCACTCTACCCAAGTAATCTTTACAACCCGATCCAGCAACCTCCTAGCCGCTCCATTCCCATAAATCATACCAACCCATCTCTTCTAACCCGGCCCTGCACTCTTGACCCGTCACGGCTTCCATGCTTACCCACCTTACCCGAACACTCTGCTGTGTCATTCTTCGATTCAACACCCAACACGGCTCCCCTAAGCTCCCAGTCGACAATAGTGGTCTCCGATGACCCTGTGACCTCCCCATCCTGTCCTTCTGCCGTCTTGCTTCCCTCGCGGTCGTGGCCCTCTGCTGCTCCCCTGAGGCCCTCGCCTGCCGTCGATCTCCTTCCAGATGCTGCTTCCGCTGTCGCCACGGGCCCCCTGCCTACAGCTGATGTCCCTTTAGTTATCGTTGTCGCCACTGTCGATGCTTTCAAGAACGCATCGCCGTCTGTTGATGTCCTTCCAATTGCTGCTATACTTGTCGCCGATGCTCCCTCGAGCCACTTGCCTGCCGCTGAAGTCCCTCCAACTACCGCTGACACCATTGTTGATGCTCCCATGAGCTCCCTGCCTGCCACTAATGTTTTTCCAGTTGTCGCTGCCACTAATGCTCTCGCATTTATGTTTGATCAAGATGGCATCCTCCCAGTGACTGCCATAGCTGCGAATCCCAACCATGATGTTGTTGTTCATGCCCCAATTGACACCGTCAGTAACCCCTGAGCTCCCAGTCTTCAGAGACACATGCTATAGCCTTGGAAGGCGCCACCGAGATCACCACCACTTTGCTCAATTCAAATCTTGGAATTGCTCTGAGAACCGACCCCCTGGGTCTCTTCTTAGTTCTGCTGATGCCCTTAGGACTCCCTTGAGTTTGCTTGACTGCTTCCACACTAGTTCTCATTCTTGCCCCTCTCGGGCCTTAGAGAATCTTGGTTTTAGCAGCCCTGCAGCAACCTACAACCAGTCCACTACCTCTCTGTTTCCTACTTCCACTATCCTGCCCTCCCCTACAACCGCCACTAGCCTTAACCCTCCATCTCTCATTCATTCCACCAGCATTAACCCCCAAACCTTACTTTCCCCTACCCATCTTACCCTTCCTCTCCCTGTCTCCTGGGGCTCCAAGAAGAAAAAATCCTCCACCTCAGCTTCCAGACCCTCCTTGAGCTCTAAATCCACCCTTAACTCCAAACCCACCACTTTCAACCTCAGATCAATTCCTCCAACCAAACCTCCATCTTCAAGGCTTTCTTCCTCTGCTTCCCGAGTCAGCTCTTCTAAGCTTTTGTTGTGATGGAGGGCCAGTAGGGACATGGGAGAAATCCCTGAGTGAACTCAAAGTTGCAGGGGAGAAGAGAAGAATAGCACAAAAGAGGGGGGAAGGGATCAAACATCTTGCTCCGGCACTAAAAAACTTTCAATCAATTCGTCTTTCAACTCTGTCTACTAAATTGGGTTACATGCCTTTATATAATAAATCGAAATTAAAACTTGTCTAATCGAAATCTAAAACTGAAATAGCAACTACTAATTACTTCCTAAATTCTAACTAATAAAACTAGAAACAAAATAGAACTTAAAGTGGTAATTCCCTAATTGACTATCAATTACCCAAATTAAAAGATTGCAAATAATTCCCAAACAAAATAAAATCCTAAAGATCCTATGGAATACAAAAATCAAATCGGACCCGGTTTATCTCGATTGAGATTGCCCGAAGTATCAATTCTGCATCAACTCCCCCGATGTTGAGAAAAACTCGTCCACGAGTTTTAAAGAATGATAACAATAAAAACTCACGACCGGGGGTGAATTTCTCATCGTCTGCATTGCGAACAAAATCCATGATGTGAAGCTTTGGAGGTGCATTCAAGTCCAGAAAATCGTGGGGAAGAACGAATTCATGATGCAGAACAAGTGGCACTGCATTGATGTCCTTCATTGCTTGATCCACAATTTTCACTTTCTATTGTCATCACCTGTTCCACAATTGGACGGTCCTCCACTTGTATTGATGCCTCTGATTCATCTTGTAGTTGTACTGGGGGTATCACTTTCTTTGACTCAACCAGTCCATGAAGACCAAATTTTCGCCGCATTTGGTAAGCCTGGAGGGTACACACATTGTTGTCACCATTAAGAATACCGTCCCATTGTTCCAACCAGCCTCGACCCAATTTAATGATGCTCTGAGGAGAATCAAACACTTCACAAAAAGCACCATCATAATAAGGAGGAGCAGAAAATTCAACAAATACATTATCCTCTCACTCAAAAAAAAATCTGACTGGTCTCTGACAACATATCCACCACAGATCTGGAGACAAAATTGTCATCTAGTCACTCATCAATTAACAATTTAGCAGGCTTTCCATTGGGCAAACGAACTCGGAACTTGAACACTAAAGATTCCATGACCAGATTTGTACTTAGGTCCGGGTTTCAAATCTTGGAATCAAACTGCTTATGGGCCCACAAGAATGGTAGATAGCTGAAATTAATGGGCTGGTGGAAAATCCATAATATCCAAGGCAAACAGGTTCTTAAAAGTGAACAAACAGTAAAGGGACATAACCGGAATTAAAACTTTTAAAAGGATGGGCTAATCTGGAAATTAAGAAAAGTAAGGTAAATAGAATTAAAGTTCAGTCACAAGGGGGTTTTGTGTAATTGTCACAATCTGTCCTTGTAATTATTGAAACTTGCTTTCTTCAACCTTGGAAACCCACGATAGAACATGGAACTAGCGAGGTTCATATATCAACACAGAGACGGTGGCGGTGGTCGAAGGTAGCAAGGGCAGTTTCTTTTCAACCTATGATAGAGGAGGGTGGAGACATGAGATTTTGAAGAAATTGAATGACAGCTTATTGCTTGGCTGAAGCCATAGATGCTGTGAGTTTCATAACCTTCTTATTCCCTTGATCTCCTTTCTTTCCCATCACTCTCTTCCATCTCTTCTTCTTCCTGTCATCCCTACTTATCTCCCACTTTTTATACCCCTTTTATTTTTGTTGGTTACTGTTTCCCGTCTCTGCTTGGCTATAGACCAACATCAACAAAGGAGCTTGCTGACCCCCTATTCTGTGACCGATTGAATCAGAGTTTTGGGTCGATGGAAGCTACCATGGAGGCGACTCAAACCCAATAAAAATAACCCCAAAGCTTTGTTCCTGTTGTGTGAGTCGATTGAGTGCAGATCTGGTCTCTGTTTGTCGCCTGGAGAAATTTCAGATTTGGAATATCTGATCTAAGTTGATCTAAGTTCTTATTTGGCATCTGTGAGGGATGGAACCGACAGTGCTGGTGATGTACCGAACCTGCATGTGATCTTCCATGTGCCAGGACCTTGTTTGCAAAGCTGGGTCGAGTTGAAGATGACTGGCTGCCGCTGGTCTTGAGTTCCATCGTGGTCTAAGGTTGAAGAAGACCTCATAAAGTAGGTTTTACACCCTTACTTTATCAAATCCCAGATTTACCCCTTATCTTCTTTTATTATTCTCAATTAACCTATTTTAATTCTTAGTTCCAAGTCTACCCCTCCCCATCTTGTACGTTGCTTTTCCCTTTGAGATTTCTCTTATGTTAGAGTTACCAACTATTTACCATACTGCCACCCTTTATTAGAGACTTCAAATTATTTACAGAATTGCCATTTCTTTGGTATTTAGCTGTACAATTGTGTCAAGTGGGCCCTAAGCGATCCGATTTCAATCTCTTGGAACCCGGATCCACATCAATCAGAAAGCTTATACGCAAGCTTAGGAGGTCCATAAGGTGTTGGTGGCCTGTCCAGTGGGCTGACATTGACCTTCGGGTAGTTATATTATATTATTTATTTTCTTGAGTTCATTGTAATGGGCCTGATTTCTATGCCCATAAAGTGGGGATTGTGCGCTACCTTTTCACCTAAAAGCTTGACCTTGTAGGGAAGGGCAACGTAAATGTATACATCAGCACTCCCCCACACGGGAAGACCATCTTGGCACCGTCACGTGACACATACGCATGTGCCCACATATGGTACCGAAAGAAATAGAGTGGGTGAAAACTTCCTTTGGAATTTCCCAAGAGTTGAACACCCGACCTCCCTGCTCTGATACCGTATTTGCTACTATTTCACCTAAAAGCTTGATCTTGTAGGGAAGGTCAACATAAATGTATGCATCGACAGGGATAAAGTGCATACACGGGATTAGTAATTAAGTTAAGTGTTTGGGTTAGATTAGGATACTTAATAGCTAGATAGTTTTGTTTTGATTTATTGAGTGTGTTAGAGAGATTAGGAGTCCTTTTATGAGTCAATTTAGGAATTTTAGAATGTCCTTATATATGTAACACACCCCTCATCACTTAAGGATGATTTGAGTATATGAATTTTTTTTTGAAGAGATTTGGTGATGTTGAGTAGTGAATACTCTTCTCTTTTCCTCTTTTCTTCCACTCGTTTTCTCTCCTCTTCTTCTCAAGAAGATCGATTTCATCTCTTTTACTTTCCTTTCTATCGATCTAATTTCTTATCTTAACCACACAATTGGTTCCTTTATTTTAGATCTGATCATAGATATTGATCATTGGGCTTGCTTGCATCGAAGATCTATAATCTGGATTTTAAAATGCATTATTTGGTATCAGATATGAACCTGGCCATGGATATGTACGTTTTCAAGACCGGAGTTTGTTTGCCCACAAGAAAAACTGCTATTTTACTCATAGATGACGGGCAAAGTGAAAATTTCATCTTGCGGTCTATGGTGGAGATGCTATCGAAAACCAACGAGATTGTCATTAAATTTGAAGATATTTTCTTTGAATTCGCAATTTCCCAATATTGTGATGATGCTCATTGTGAGACATTTGAATTTTCTGAATGTATTATTAAAGTTGGTTGGCAATGGTTGGAATAGGGGAAAGGTGTGATTGATCACGATTGCAATTTGTGTATCATAAAGCATTCTCATCTACGATGGACTTATAGAAACGAAGGCCTAAAATGATGCAGAAAGGAATGGAAATTGCGAATAAACAATCACACAATTTAAGGTTTACATGGTTCGGTAAGATTGCCTACATCCATAGTGAGATGAGATCTGCTTCTTTATTAATGGAGAATAGGGTTGCAATCTCTCATCCTCAAGCCTCTCTGATTATAGAGAATGAACCAACCGCTACAAGTTTATAACAAAATCTACAGAGGAACACATTACCAAAATATCCACGTAGCCCTAAAAAAAGGCTTTGCGCCATTTCGGCCCTACGACCTTTTGACGGTTCATTGAAATCATCCCACAAACACAAGCAATGGGATGCAAACATCATACCCCAACACAACGAAGTATTGGTTGACTATGTATGCTTGGAGTCACATGAGGCGATTCCAACAATGCAACCACAGGAAGAGCTGAATGAATTCACCCAAGAGGAAGATTGCTCTGATGTGAGACGTCGAGAAATGGAAAAGGGAGACGAGGTGGTTATTATAGGTGAAGCAGCAACAGAGAATGTTCTACACGTTGGGTTTGTTATTTCCCAATTATTTCAAGAGGAGGACATGCCATCATGCTTCATCTTCTGCCTAGTTCCTAAAACGGGTGTTAAGTGTGAATCACTTTTTCAAGCTCTACTATTTTCTGCCCTTCTACAGTTCTACAAAACTCGAGGGCGAGTTTTTCTCAACACTAAATGCAATTGCATTAGACATGAAACCCGTCTAGAGGTCTTTGCGCGAGCTTGGGAGGCCCTTAAGGTGTTGGTGGCCATCCAATGGGCTGAAACTGAACTTTGGGTAGTTTATTATAGGTTGTACGTTTTATTTTTTGAGTTTTATTGTAATGGGCCTAATTTATAAGCCCACAAAGTAAAGATAAAGTTAGTGCATGGGATTTTTAGTTAAGTGTTTGAATTAGATTATGATACTTAATTGCTAGTTGGAGTTATGTTTTGAGTTTATTTACTTTATTGAGTCTTTTTTAAGAGTTTTGTTGTTGTTGATCAGTGCATACTTGACTGGTATCCCAAACCTGATTTGTTATCTTTCTCCTCTCTTCTTCCACACGTTTTCTCTCATCCTCCTCCTAAGAAGATTGATCTCGTCTCTTTTCCTTCCCCTGCCATCAATTTTGATTTCTTCCCTTAGCAACACAATTGCTTCCTTGATCTTAGATTTGATCATTGGGTCTACTTGCATCTGAGATCTATAATTTCGATTTTCAGACTGCATTATTATTATTATCATCAATCAATTTCATATTTTGTGTTAATTAAGCCAAGTGGGTCAATCTTATGAGAAACTTTAGATTGGTTTCTTCTCCAATGCTTAGCTTTTAATGTTTGAAAGTTCATGCCTAAATTCCTTTTGAAATATGATGAGAGTTTTGGGTTGATATGCTTAGTTGTTGTGGTTCTACCAATTGATTCCCCCCCCCCCCCCCAGTTGGTGAAACGGAGTCTTGTTTGCTTTGAATTCAAATGATTTGCTGATTTTGTGGTAGATACCAAGCTGGTCCCAAAATGCTTAAGGAGGACCTTCTCACCTAGCATATATTAGTATGCGAGCCCATGAATTAGAGACCAGTTTGTGGGAAAACCCAAAGAACCTCTACCCGGGCAAGTCCATGATTCAATTACTGGGGAAGTGAAGCAGGCATTTCCTAATTCTGTCAAAAATCAAAATTCGGGCCTATTTCAAGATTACATAGTTGTTTGGTCCGTTATGCAAGGAATTAGACATTTATTTAATGATAATTTCAATTAGAATGGTATTAGATTTTCCTTAAAAACATATAATATTTTGAGTAGTGTATATTCTCTCTCTCTCTCTCTCTCTCTCTCTCTCTCTCACTCTATATATATATATATATATATATCTAGACAATTCAGGGATATAAATACCTGAGTTACTGAATACAAAAAAAAAGTTATTTTTTGGATGAATAAAGTAATTCATTACCAAGAAGAGAAGAGAGTATATACAAGGTACCTAGGGGGGAGGGAGAGACTAACAATAAGCCATGAAAAGAGGAACAATCCCGACATGGTGCGGAGGGGGAAGACTCCAGAACACAAACAATAAGCCTGTTCCTTGGGGAGTTCCTTACATTGCGGGGGTGCAGAGTAGCAATATATATATATATAGACAGTTTAGGGATATAAATACTTGAGTTACTGAATACAATTTTTTTTTTTTGGATGAATAAAGTAATTCATTATGAAGAAGAGAAGAGAGTATATACAAGGTACCTAGGGGGGAGGGAGAGACTAACAATAAGCCATGAAAAGAGGAACAATCCTGACATGGTGCGGAGGTTGAAGACCCCAGAACACAAACAATAAGCCTGTTCCTTGGGGAGTTCCTTACATTGATGGGGTGCAGAGTAGCAAGTTTAGAGTTAACATCAAAGTAGCTCTATTTTCTTTCTTTCTTTTTGTTCCTTTGTAGTCTGGTCATGCAAGCCTTTTTATAATTTCTTCTCCTTTGTTTTCTCTTTTTGCACCAAACTTTCATTAATCCATTGTTTGATATTCCTGCATTTTATGTGCTTCACTTCTTCAATGGACAATCCTTTCTCCACATTTATGGTCAACAAAGGAAAATTATAGTAAAAGAGCTCTTATAAGACCATTATGAAAGAGGTCCATGAAATTGTTAAAATGGCATAATTCCTTTTTAGAATGTATTTGATTATGGGATCAACTTCAAAGTGGTTATAATGTGGAGAGTGATGGTTATGAGGTAATGGTTATTGATACGAATTGGAAATGCTAGTCAAATGACATGGGTACCCCTGGATTACTTGTTGATCTATCAATGATTTATGTTCTAGCCCTTCTGGACTTTGCACACGTGGGAGCCTCGTGCACCGGGTATGCCCTTTTCTTATGTCTTAGTGGAACAACAGTTAAGTTGCATTATTGCAACATGTTGGTCACATGTTCAAAACTTGGAAACAGCCTCTCCTGCGAAGCAGGGGGTAAGGCTGTGTACATTTGCCCCTCCCAGACCCTGCAGTAGCGGGAGCCTTGTGGACTGGGTTGCTCTTTTTTTTTTTTTCTAATGTTAATATGCCTATCACTTTATCATCAAAAGGGGAAAAAACATGTGTGGATTTTCTTTCAAGATTGCTATCCTGATGTTATGGGGATTGTTGAAAAATCAAATGTAAGGAGACACATTGAATCACTAGCAGATGTCCTATTCGAAGGCATCCCGTCAGATCAGTAGATTAAAGATTGGGGTGGGATCAAAGGGGAATCTGGTGGCAACCTCCTCCTGAAGGATGGCTAAGCTAAATGTGGATGGGCGTTCTTAAGAAACCATGGTCCATCATTGGTGTTGTGAATGTGATTAGACTGTGGGATGGAATGGTTGTAAGGGCTCTTTCTGGTCCAATTGGTGGAGGAGAATCCACAAGTCAAGAACTGAAGCCTTTGGAAACATGGTTTCAACTGTTGATCAAACAGGGATGGTCCCATACAATAGTTGAAGGTGATGAGCTAATGTAATTGAGTGGATGAGGAATACTATTGAGGAGCCTTGTATGCTCAGCTTATAAGGCCCATTCAGGATCTTGCTGTGCAGCTGGATATTGTTTTCCAGTGGATGCATGTAAGTGCCAATGAAAGTGTTAATGAATTGGCAAGGTAAGGGATCGCATGACTGAGACTTTGTTTCCATATTATATATCTGTAAGTGGTAGTTGCTCCAAGCGCTGTTGTATTTGTGAAGGGATGGCTCCGTGAGCCTTGGTCCTTTTGTTTAATAAGGTATCACTATGCACTCCTATGTATTATTACTATCCTTTCATTAATAAATTATTGTTAATTAGAAATATAAATTCTGATTGAGTGGATTGAGTTTATTAGTTTTCTTATGTTTGTCTTTGTGCTCAAGATTTGGAGTTTCTAAATGTACTTTGATTCAGATAGGTATGCTCTGTGGTTTTTGTCTACATGTATGTGCTTACAGATTACCTTCATGTAAATTGTTAAAGAACAGTTTATTTATTTATTTTTAGATACTGTTGAGGGGTAAAATTGAGTTGTACCTGAAACAACTCTAATAAGAATCTATTTTGTTTTTATTTAAAAAATGTGGAATTGTAAATCGTGAACTTAGTAACTGTAAATGTGAAAAATATGTGACTGCTAAAGCAATGGCATCCTATCACTCGTTCTAGTTTCCATCAGATTCTGGATATTCACTTTTGGTCTCATATAGTCTTTTCTTTGCAGGGCGTATGAGCACATTGTTCTAGTTCATTATAGAGAAATCAGTGAGGTATGCTACTCATGCTGATTATGGGTGGGGCAAATTACATGACAGTTCTATTATCTGATCTCTTGAAAATTAATGATATATATTTTTTTTCTCTAGCACTTATGCATGAGGGTTTCTCCCTTTTCCACTTTGTCCTGTGAAAAATTACTGTATTCATTTTCTCTGTATATTGAGCAATGTGCATGGATCACTTAAAATAGTTAGGTGATGTAGAGCAACCATGTTGACTTAGTCTTCTATGACACCTACGATGTGGTTCAAAAGAATAAGATGGCCAGCGGCAAACCAGGACATCAAACTGAGCCAAGAATGGATTAATAGGCTTAATTTGAATGCCCAGTGGGTTGTATACTTGTATGGGCCATGGGCTGTATATTTTTAGGTTTAATATTGTATGAGCTAATTCTACAAGCCTAAATATTTAATTCCTATACGGGATTAAGCAGTTACTATTTATAATGTTCTAGAATAGAATCTATTTTTAAGGGACACTTAGGTTGTAAGGGCATACATAGGGGTTTCTTAATTTTGTTTGTTTTCATAGAAGACTTGAGCTTGTGAGTTCTGTGAAGGATGGAGCATGGTTTTGTGGGATTCAAATCTCTCCACTGGGGGATACAAAGGGAAACCTTGGTGGGATGCCAAGGTTAGAGTTGGTGAGAGACCTTCTCCATGGTTGGGTGAGAGGCCTAACATATCCTTCCTTCTATCTTCTACTTCCTTTTTTCTTTTCTTCTTCAACTATGACAGGTCTGTTTCTCTATTTTGAAACGTTGGTAAGAGTTTTTTCATTGTTTCTGTCTATTGAATAATAGCATTGATTGGGTTTTTAACTTTTAATCGATTGGTTCTTTTCAATCGATACTATTGTTTTCTATGTCAGTTTCTGTTCTCAGTCCATACTTCAGGTCTGCCTTCTTTACATCTCACCTTTCTTTTCTTAAAATATCCTGCCTAAGCTGGTCAAATGTTCTGAGGTTGTGGACTTAATCAAATTCAGTTACTGCTTGGATTCTTGACCTCTTATTAAATTGTTATAGTTACTATTTCTGATCAGCGTTGTTCTCATTCCATTCTTCAGTTCTGCAGGCCTGTAAAAATCACTTTCTATTTCTGGAATGCTCCTATATAGATTCGTTTAATTTCTGGAACTAATTGCTAATACCAATAGGATTCTGGTTCTGTTTTTGTATGCTTTCTATTTCTGTGACAGTCTTGTACCATCAGATATAACTGTTGGATTAAAACCAGATTTTTGAGAACTTAATGCCCACCTCCTTACTGCTACTCGACCAGAATACCAGCCCCATCAGATTGATCAAATCTGGGATAAGAAAATCTCCTATTCTGGTTCTGTTTCTATCCATACTGTTGACCCAGTTGCTAGTCCTATCACAACTCTTATTAGTGGTGTTAATCAAGTGTGACCTGCTGCTGTCTTCAGTGCATTCGATCCTACCATGGGGTTTGGGATTCATCTTGCTGAGTATTGGACTTAGCTCTATGAACCTATCTTGTTGCTGCTCAACTATAGAGTTGGTTTCAGCTCTTAACGTCCCATCCAAACAAATTCCCGTGAGAACTGTTATTCCTTGATACTGTGCCTTGACCCTTGTCTGCTGTATCCTTGTAGGATTAGAAATAATAGATGGTTTCCTGTGACGTAAGAGTAAATCACATAGGACATAATCCCAGGCAGGATTTGAAATTCTGGCTGAATAGAGAAGATGTCGATTACTCCCAAACCACAACTCAGATGGAACTGAATTTTGGACGAATGAAGATCCTATATGAGGGAACAAACCATATAATATGAACAAATTCTACCAGCTAGATCGAGAGATCTGCTAGTTGCAAGAAAAAGGAAACTTTTAGTGGTCCTTCAAGAACTAGGGCTGGAAGCGTCGGATGATCCCCAAATTTGGATCAAGTGGTCTTCCAAGGTTCTTTACAAACCCTCTAACTCTTGCAACAATCAGAGATATGGTCTGAAAGTTATGCGCTCGAACATTCTTCCTGGAAAAGCCATGTAACTGAAAATCGATAGGCTGTGTGTGTGTCTTCTGATAAGCAATCTTAGAGGGCTTCAAGTCTTCAGACGGTCTTGTAATAGCTCTCAAAACACGCTCTCACATGTTGGAATAAAGAAAAGAAAAACTGATGGAGGGTTGAGGAGGAGGAAAAGAAGAATAAGTTTTGGGCATCTCACCCCTCATGATTAGGCATTTCACCTAGGGCGTCTCACCCAACTGTATCCCACAGAAAAACTGCATAAGCCATCTCAAATAAACTTGATTCAATCTAAACTGAAATTTTACAAAGTTCTCTTTAAATAGGCTAGGCACAACCTTACAATTGAGAAACAAACCTAAGAAAGAAACTAGCATAAAATAGAAACTGAACTACATGTTCACTAAGAAACATAAAATAGAAACTATACTCATAAAACTTGGAGACTAAGAAACAAATAAACTGACTAACAATAAAAGGAACCAAATAGGAAACTAATCTCCTAACAAAAACCTAACAAAAGGGAACTAAAATAGGAGATATGACCCAAATTACTGTTTATGTGAACAGTGTCACCTGATGAACAGTGTTTCATGAACAGTGTTTTCTGACTCTTATTTTTGTCCTCTTCTTCAAGCTTTGATCTGCATCGTCCTGCGGTGTTTATAGATGTTTTATTTTCTTTAGTAAGAGGTTCTTTTTGTCTGAGGAATATAGTTGTCAAGGCGTCAGGGCGGTTTGCCTGGGGCCTAGGCAACTGTCGCCTTATTGCACTGCAGGTCGCCTTATGTTTTGGCTTTTAATTAAACCAAATATCATTTAATTAAGAAATTATTCATAAATAAGCAAATACCCTTTATTTGAATCCAATAAAATAATTTAAAAATCATATTACAAGAGGATAAAAAATCAACCCCCCAATCCAAGAACAAAAACTGCATTTTTGTTGTAGGGGTGGTTTTCAACTTTCAAATGCTTGGGTTTTTCTCAATTTTGAAAATTTTATAAATCTTATCATGGTAAAACATTGCTAAAAGCCAAAAGTCTAGTAAAATAATATTTTGTTTTAATGTCCATAAAATTAATTTCATTCAAGGGACTTTAAAAACATTTGTGCACTTTAAAATAAATTTGACCGGAACATAACTTTGTCATTAAAACTCAGATTTAAGTAATCTTAGACTTGTCCGAAAGCTGGTTTTGTGTTATACTTAATACAAAAAGTCTCATGTAAAAATAAAATCATTCGACCAGTCAAACTTATTATAGAACAACAAGATTTCTCGAAGCATTGATTTTTTATGACCTAATGTGACTTAATGTTGATTTTTGATGACTTGATGTAGCTTAATGTTGATTTTTTATGATACAAGATATATGTAGTACTAAATAATGCTAGAAAAGAGGGAGAATAAAAAAATAACACTTGGTTGCCTTAGGCGCCTTGATCCCTAAGCGATTAGGGAGCCCTCCAACACCTTGGTTCGCCTTGGCCTTGTGCTAACTTTGCTGAGATACCAATCATATGGGAAGTTTGTTTTGCCTTCATATGCTTGGCATTAAGGGGCACAATAGAAGTCCTATTAAGAGTTTCATTGAAAAGTGCTTCTGTACATAAAGCTAAATAATGGAAGAAACATTAGAAACATAAAACTAAATAATGGAAGAATATTAGAAACAATCACACCCATTCTTTTCTGCATGTAGCATTACTGGATGCTTTGAAATCTTGAGGGTCATTTGAACACTAAAGCGGTAATATCACTTCCCTACTTGTTCTCTAGACCAGACACCTCAATATTTTTGTGTATCAATCCTCCCACATTTACCAAGATATGTTAAAGTACCATGGAAACAGGATGGATCATGTTATTTCTTAGTTGTTCTAATATAATCTCAAGCTTTCTAGACTTACAGCAAATTGTTTTATACTTTCTGCCGCCACCACCTGATTTTGGTTGCCCATTTAGTCTTGTGAACTGTTCTGGTGAATGCCCCTTCCTATGAATCTTAACTCCCATTTTTTTATGTCTCTTATTTTTTATGTTCCCATTGTTACTTCTTTTGATGCTTTCCGTTATTTCATTTATATTAGGTGTTGATTAGTACAATCCCAAGTTAAGTTACAATACTAGGTTGACTTATGTGTTTTCAGGGAAGGCACAATGCTGGATCACTGTCTTACCTGTCGCCCGGATTTTCTTCTACTCCAAGTCCAAGTACCAGTCCTTGTACTGCCCAAAATCCTGGCTTTTTATCTGGAACTAGTGAATTGTATGAATCATCTCGCAGTTGCTTTAGTCCGGGATCTGTGGAGGTCAGTTCTGAGTCAGTTATCAGGAGTCCTGAGCAGGATCATTTGGATCAAATGGAGAGGTCAAGAGAGTTTAGTAGTTCGTCCGATCCTGAGGTCAACCATGCACTGCGAAGGCTTCAAGAGCAGTTAAGTTTGAATGATGATGACTTTTCGGAAGAACTTTCTTCATACTGTACTCAGAAGGAGAATTTAACAGATTCTGGAGTATTAGACTTTGAAATGAAGGGCTCCAAACAGGACAAGTTTGAAGTTTTACTACATGGATCAGAATACAAAATAGGTGATCAGAATTATAGTTGGAATGCTGGGGGGCTAGAGAATTCAAACAATCACCACCAGTTGCTACAAGATGCAGGTATATTTTTGTTTGTTGGTATTCAGGATTGTTGGGTTAAGAAAAATAATAAAAAATAAATAGAACTATATAACCCTTCCTGCTTCATGTTGGTGGTAATGTAGGGGCTTCCCCTTTCTTTATGTCTTGCATATAATATTCCGGATGTATCAATCTCCTGGAATTTCTTTGTACTCCATTTTATATTTGCATTGATTTCCTCTGTTTGCTTGCATTTTTACCTCCTAGCTTTATTGTGAATTATGAAACTGATATAGAACAATTTGGATACCTGGTGGTAATGGTTCCCTTCAGAGGCTTCTGGCTGAAGAATTTCTAGGTTTTGAGGTGAGGTTTGGAATCCTCGTGTTAGGCTTTCGAGCTTCCCTGTTTGAGAGAGCTCTTTGGCTTGGATTCTCGACGCTTGTAGGAGAACTACAAGAAGCTGGCGGAGATTTAGCCATTAGACCACAATCTCCACATCCATCTATCCTACCTATACGGTAAATGTTTTCTTTTCTTGTTTGTTCTCCGGATGATGCTAGTGACACCCAACTAATAAAGTGAACCAAGGGCAGGGGCCTATGCTATATGTTAGTTCTGAAAACAGGGCTATAAACAAAAAATATGATTCAGAAGTTGGGTTCTCAACCAGATATGAAATTAGGGTGTTTTAAAATAAAACAAAATTCAGAAATGAAGTATAATTCCATATCTAAAATTCGGGCTTGAGTTCAGAAAACCATAAAGTCATCAGAGTCAATAACTGTAATAGTGAAAATATATGATAAATCAGAAATAAAGAACTTTCTGCAGTGAAAAGTTTGAGAAAATTGAGAAAAGTGAGAGAAACCATGACATGATTCACCATGAATGGTGTATTAGGTTTGATCATCAACCGTACAAAGAAAAGGATCACTCCTCTCAAACACGTAAATCCATTCCATATCCATAGCTGGTTATAATCTTATTACAAGGTAGTATATAAACCCCCACATATAAAAACCATTTTTCGTATTCCTTCCTTTACTTGGACTTGTGTAATACTCCTAGACAAAAATTGACAGATGTCTAAATTCACATGGAAGCTAGAGAACTTTCCTAAGCCCCAGATTACTTATCCTATTTTGTTCAAATTATAATCAAACCAACCTTACTACTATCCTATGACATTCTTTAAATTTAAGGAATTTGTTTTTCAATCCAATCACTTTATGATAACATGATGAACAGCAACGGCCAAGTGTGAAAGCATGCTAAAATTAATTCCTTTGATAAATTAAAGCCTGAAAATTGTTGTTGGAGATGCTCCTGCATCAGTATCCTTCTTGATAACTGTTCCATGCAGTCCTGTTGTGCAGGAGATTGCCCGTTGGTTAAGGACATTGTAATGCATTGTTTGCCTATTGTAATTCTGCAAATTTCTATGTCTATGTGGTTCATCTCAGCAGAATGCCGAAATAAGAGGTCAACCCCCCACCCCCCCACCACACCCCCCCCCAAAAAAAAATAAAATAAAAAAATAAAAAAAGAAAAAAATAAAATCTGTTGGGGTTGGTGGGTTTGTTGGGGCCTTCACTTACTACTGATTTCCAAAAAAGAGAAATGTAGGGAGAAGAAAAGGTGTGCCTAACTACTTGTACTTTCTGTAGTTGTTAGGGAGCATTTGGGTTCTGAATATACACTTGAGAAGAAGGATACTCCATCATGGAAAGAGATGCTGGAATCGTGTTCCACTTCAACTGGGTTTGATTCTCGAGAGAATTTTTTCAACAGATCATATGGAAATGTGAGTTGCGCCAAATATTATATTGTTTTATTTGTTTATTTGTTTTAGCTGTTGATTTTTCCTTCTATGTCAGATCCATCACATTTCTGCCTTTACCAAACAAGTCTTGCAAAAAACGGAATACTATATTTATGTTTTTGTAAATTAACATATTATTACACTTCTGCAATACTCAATTTCCTACTTTTCTGGATAAGGAAGTTATTGTGCATCAGGTTAAGCAAAACCTGAACTCATTTGGATGCTTGTACTGATCAGATACTAGAACAGGAAAAGCCTGTGTCAGCAGAAAGGGAAAGAATCTTGGGAAGCCCAGCTGGACAGCAAGAAACCTGGCCTTCTCAGTGGTTGGATTTTCATGGTAATAGTTCAGAAAATAGGGTGAATTACTACACTAGTTCTGAGAGTGATTCAAACATGCAAATGCAACTTTCAGTGGCTAGAGAGTTTCTATTAGGCTCTGACAGTTCTCTTGTATCACCAACTTCAACATCACTGCCTCAAGTAATAGAGAACTCCAAAAAATCTGCATATTCTTCAGGAACAACTCTTCAGAAAGCCAACCCTAACTACAGTGCAATTTGTTCTGACCAAGAATATCACCTTGAAGTTCCTCTTGAAGGAGATTCAAGCTTGTCCTTCACACAGAAACAGAGATTTACTATTCATGAAATATCGCCAGATTGGGGATTTTCTACTGAAGCTTCCAAGGTACGTTCCATGAAGTCCTACATCTATGATAATGCTCCTTAATTTCCTAGTTGTAAAACTAAACTGTTTTGAAACTCATTGGCTTAAAATCAGAATTTTTTTACTGAGAAACTTGAATTTTGATTAATTGCTTCTGTTCATATCAATTCTTAGATAAATTTTTCACATGACGCATGTGTGAAGGACCCAATGCCAAATCTTAAATGAACTTTAGCCATCACATTGATCTGGATTATTGGAAGGGTGGTCACGTCTTCAATGTGCCATAGGAAAGAAGACTGACTAAACCCTCATTAACCATCTGTTATTGCTTGATTATTTGATCTGAAAATATATGGTTTCTTTTATTTATATAGGAAGTTTCCTTTCTGCCCCGTTTAGATAAGGCTGTGTGCATAGTCCTAAATATCAGCAAAATGGCAGCCTAGCTGGCGCTGAATTTATTGGACCTGTTGTCTAAGTTAACCACGTTGCCACCTGTCTACCACATTTAGTTTTATACCAAACACATCGCCCTGCATGAAAACATTCGTTGAGAAGTCAACTTTGACAACTTTGTTTGACAGCCACGTGGTTGAGTTAGGGTCCGAAATTTGATGTGTGGCTAATCTGAGCGGCATATCTCCCATCCAACAGTTAATTTGACTAGATCTGCCATCTACATGGCTAAAATGGGGGCCCTTAAGATGAGCTTATCATATTGAGGCCGTGCGTGGACATTTCCCCATTGTTTGCTTGTTTAACTAAAAGCTCGAACTGTTAGGGAAGGGTAGCATCAATGTATACATCAACATTCCCCCACACGTGCAGGCCAAGATCCATGGTCCTTGCACGTGGAGCTCACGTGGTATTTCTTTCACAAGGCATTGAGGGAGAAGAAATATCGGGAAAATTCCTCCGATACACTTCCTAGGAGTCGAACATTCGACCTCCTTGCTCTAATACCATGTTCGCTACCGTCTCACCTAAAAACTCGAATTGTTAGGGACAGGAAACGTCAATGTATACATCAAGATTTTATGGGGAATGATTTATAGTAGATGCAATCACAGTACTAATGACTTTTGAACTGTCAATTTGGAAGTCAAATCAAGTTTGTACCCTGTATATTGACATAAATGCCCTCTGAATTCCAATCCAATTGGTAAAATATTCAATGGCACCCTGACCACATTCTTAATAAAGCATTTCCCATTTATCTATTGGAGTCATAATAGCCCATCTCGTTAATTATGGATCCAACTCCAAATTGTACGATAATAACCCAACTCATCAATTAGGTATTTCACATTTTTTTTTAAAGGTGCTGTCAGATCTCGAGATTTCAAATTCTATCAACTCCTTGTATATCTTTGTATGGCAAACTATATTTTACACTACCTACGTAGCTTCCAACTGAATGTCATGTTTCCCTTTTACTTCATTTATTCTGTTCATTTATATTATAAATTCTAATTTCTGTTGCACCATTGTGGTAATTCCTCACAGCTTCATCTTCATATACCTAGGTTGTTGCATGTTGGGGTGGTAAATGTGCTGGTTCATGCTAATTAATCTTAACTTTCTAAGTAAATGTGCTGGTTCATGCTAATTAATCTTAACTTTCTAATTGATGAAATACACTATGATTGCTATTTATCAATATTCGCCGACTATCCTACCCAAGTGCCATGTTAGAGTTCAACGAAATCATGCATTTTTCCTAAATGAAGCCTATTGATCAAATGATGAGGATCATCAAGCTCATGGAGCATGGATTTCATGCGATATAAAGGTGGTATTATGAGAATGGTTGGGACAGTTTGGTTCAAACATTATAGGTCGGGAAAAACTGGATAATTGTGTCCTGATGGATACTGTAGTATCACTTTCCAATTTTCCTTCTAATGCCGAAAAAGTTATCAATGTTTCAAGATAGTACTGTTTCAAAGTCATGGTCAATAATCTAAAGATGGAACAATGTGATGCAGGTCATTATTACCGGATCCTTCCTTTGTGATCCATCAAAGTTTTCATGGAACTGTATGTTTGGTGACATTGAAGTTCCTCTAGAAATCATTCAGGAAGGTGTTCTTCGTTGCAAGGCTCCTCCACATGGTCCTGGAAATGTCAGTCTATACATCACATGTGGCAATAGGGAATCCTGCAGCGAAATCAAGGAATTTGAATACCGTGTCAAGCAAACGAGCTGTACTCACTGTGATTTACAACAGAAAGAAGTAACTAAAAGCACCGAAGATCTGCTGCTCCTTGTCAGGTTTGCACAGATGCTTCTGAGTGATCCACTGGCTCAAAGAGAAGACAGTGTTCAATCAGGAATCGATGTACTGAGAAAATTGAAAGTTGATGAAGATCCATGGGTACATATTATAGAGACACTCTTAGTTGGCAGTGAGACTCCATTATGTACCATGGATAGGCTTCTTCAAGAACTTTTAAAAGACAAGTTGCAGTGCTGGCTTTTGTCCAAATACCAGGCGGAAAGTGACACACCTGGTTGTTCCCTGTCCAAGAAAGAGCAAGGAATAATACATACGGTTGCTGGGTTGGGCTTCGAGTGGGCTTTAAATCCAATTCTTAACTCTGGGATCAGTGTTAATTTCCGTGATGTTAATGGCTGGACTGCTCTTCATTGGGCTGCACGGTTCGGAAGGTAAATTTGAAATCTGTCATGTTCTTGCTTCAACCATTGTATTCTGCCATGTGATGAGGTCAATTAAAACACTGTAAGGGTTAGGTATTGAGGTTTACACCCTTAATGTTCAAGGCACATGATGAGCATTTCCCAAGTTTTGAGGCCCCTTGGGCTTCATACATGGACAGCCAAAATGGCATTTTCATCTGTTGTCTCAATGCTAGAACTTAAATATAGTTTTCTTTATTTTAAACATCTTGGAAAATAACACTTTGACTTGTCATGTTCAGCATATTCAGCAGAACTTAATATAGTTTTCTTTATTTTAAACATCTTGGAAAATAACACTTTGACTTCTCATGTTTTAACATATTCAGCATTTTTTGGAAATCAGTGTTTTGGAAGAACAGTATCCAGTTAGGGATGGTGTTTTTGGGGGGGGGGGGACCGCCACCCAATTTTTCCTTCCCGAATGAAATCTTGTGTCCCAATCTCCAGATAAACTGGGGGATGGCCATGAAAGCCATCTGGTGTCCCAAACGTCCCTCTGAAAGACTGAAACACTGTTCTTTTTTTCTAGGGAGAACTTTCTTTAGTCTGGCACCAATCTCTGCCACATGGCAGATTGGATGGAGCTGAAATTTTTTGAATATAGGTAGACCCAAATGTCCTCTGCTCATGTGTCAAATTTCGCCAAAAAAGTAGGCCAAAGCTTTGAAATCCAGTGAAAAAAATGAAGCTTTTCAAGAAAAAATTGGCGGCTGAGAATACAAGGGAGGGTATCAAGAAGTGACCAATCTAGACTATTTTCTAGATATCAGTATGGTTGGAATTGCCACACCAACCTTCCGTGTGGCAAAACTTGGTTCCGGTCTCGAAATTTTTTTGCCTTTCGTTAAAAGAAATTTAAATTTGTGACGTTAATGGTTTCCACTCTAGGCAGATGAAATGTCCCACATTATGTCCAAGTGTTAGGAAACTCTTTTATAGCCTTATAGGTCCCTACGATAAAAAGTACAAATTATCTGTCGAGGAGTCCATTCGTAGTCTACAAATCACATTGCAGTGACTTTCACAACTCTCATTAAGCCTTATCACAAGTATATGGGGTCGGCTACACCTCCTCTTTCCCCATTCAATTCTATTCAGAGCCATACTTTTTGTCAACCTTAAGCCATGCATGTCTTTTCTCTCTCATTTCTTCCAAAGTTTAGGGTTGCCCCCTATTTACTTTAGCTCCTACAATCTGAATATATGATTAGGTCCTTAATGGGACTTTATTACGTCAAAGATTGCCATGTTTTAATGATTGTAACCATCTTTCTGTGCATTTTTACTATATGCTAAAAGGTCCAGGAGTTGAAAGGTAAATGGAGTCTGAATTTTGTCAAGTTGGGGCTTCTAGATCAGTGTTCAAGATGTTCAAATGCTTTACGAAGTGATGTTTTATCTAACAAAAGAGAACAGCTGTTAGAAATTAGAATCTTCGAATGTTTACAACTGAAATGCTGTCCTTGTGTGCAGGGAAAAAATGGTCGCTGCACTTCTAGCTGCTGGTGCATCAGCTGGTGCTGTAACAGATCCCACCTCACAAGATCCAACGGGTCAAACCCCAGCATCCATTGCTGCTGCCAATGGTCACAAAGGACTTGCTGGATATCTCTCAGAGGTGTCTCTAACTAGCCACCTTTCATCCCTGAAACTGGAAGAAACTGAGCTTTCTAAAGGTGCAGCTGCTGTGGAGGCAGAAATAACTATGGAGAGCATCTTGAGGGAGAGCCTTGGTGCCACAGAGGATCAGCTTTCACTCAGAAACTCCCTTGCTGCAGTTCGAAATGCAGCTCAGGCTGCTGCACGCATACAATCTGCTTTTCGTGCACATTCCTTCAGAAAGAGACAACAAACAGAAGCAGCAGCACCTTCTAGTGTTGATGGTTATGATATTACTACAGACAACATTCATGAGCTTTCTGCTGCATCAAAGTTGGCCTTTCGCAACCTTCGTGATCATAAGTTAGATAAAGCAGCTTTGTCTATTCAGAAGAAATATCGTGGTTGGAAAGGACGGAAAGAGTTTTTGGCATTGCGCCGGAAAGTTGTGAAGATACAGGTACTTGAAGTCCTTCCACAATAATATTGGATGCTGGGGTTTGACCCGCTGCTTGGAGCAATGGCAAAGAGCTCTTTCCGCCTGCGCAGTGGTGCGGGTTCGAGTCTTGGGAACCAGCCTCTCCGTAAAGGGGGTAAGGCTGTCTACCTATATACCCTCCCAGAACCCTGCTTAAGTGCGGGAAGCCTTTGTGCACTGGGTAACGGTCTTTTTTTTTTAATTTGAATAAAATGAACTTTGACAAAATGAGGACTTAAAAAGATGTGCTTAAGAATCTCCTTTTCCAAAAAATGGAAAAATACTGAGAATGGCCTTTTTCCTTCTCCTTGTTTCAGCCTTCTTAGGTAAGGCATTACATACTTAGTACATAAATAGTCAGCACTGGAAATGGAGTTGTGAATGGGGTCAGCCAGAACCTGGATGCTTTTCTTCATCCTTGTTCTAACTGCATACCTAAAAATTCATTTAAAAGGTATGTGTAATATGCATAATAAGGTTTTCATTATTTGGCATTTTGGTCAGGCTCATGTGAGGGGACATCAAGTAAGGAAGAAGTACAAGGTGTTTGTGTGGGCTGTTGGTGTACTAGATAAGGTCGTCTTGAGGTGGCGTCGAAGAGGAGTTGGTTTGCGAGGATTCCGGCCCGAATCAAAATCTATTGACGAAAGTGAAGATGAGGACATCCTTAAGGTATTCCGTAAGCAGAAAGTGGATGTAGCTACTGATGAAGCTGTAGGTAGAGTTGTGTCCATGGTTGAATCCCCTGAGGCACGTCAGCAGTACAGTCGGATGCTGGAAAGCTACCAACAAGCCAAGGTTAGTGAGTGAAATAACTTGACAACTGAGCATCAACTCATGCCACATCTATTTCTATAGATTGTTAACCTTTAAAATATGAAGTCTCTTGTGGGCCGTCATTTTGTACACATCTCAAAATTCAATTGTGGTTTGGAGGATCATTTTCTGGCATGTACCTCCTGATGATGAACACTTGCATCAGGAAGAGGGCAAGAAATTTACCTTCCACCTGTCATTGTGCACTTGTAACAGGATGTACTATTCATTGGTTCGAGGCAAGTAGATATTCTATACTGGGGTTGATCCAATTGATTCATTTTGGGTCAATTTCTAGCCTCTTTGGTAAGACCTGTCAAATGGTGCATGTTGGCCCCCTTCCCATGAGGCACCTTTGTAGCACAGGTAGGGAAGAGATGGATTCTTCCAATCTTTTTGGCATTTTTGTCCGTCAGTTGAAGTGGGAAAACATTTCTCTGGAGACTTAAATAGAGGGCAGATAGCCTCCCAGACACTACAAGAATGTATTTCTAAGCATATTGCTTTTTCCCTTTTGGTCCCAGATTTTTTTGAATTAATTAAAATTGAAATCCATGGAAGTGATGCCTCTTGCCCTGTTATTCATTTACGAACAATTTTTCACTCTGAAACATGTTTCCACTATGTTACATTGCCACCTTCCATATTCATATTAAAAATATTTTAGTGCGGGATGAATTTCTGAAGCTGTTTAGGCATAATCACCACTATCCATTAGGTTAAAGTTGGTTATACATGGGTAAACTTCACTTTGTCTAAAACCCTTGGAACATATATATTTAAAATCTGGTTGGGTCACAGTTATTGTCTTTTAGGTTTCTTCCAGATAGTTTTAGTTTCTCTTTCTGGTGAATGTATCTCTGAGAATTCATGTTCTTGGATCAATCTTTCCCCCAAGTTCTCATATATGATCACTTTTGACCGCAGGCTGAATTAAGTGGTGCAGCAAGTGAAGCAGCATCAACTTCTCAATGCAATTTTGATGAGATGGAAAATGATTACATGTACCAGTTCCCGTGAGTTCTGAATTACCTTAGCTATTGAGCCCTCCATATACCCAACTTCGAAGCTCACCTCAAATATGGTAACTGCATTCACTTGTGCATATATTCCTGTTAGTTAAGGATTTGATACTAGTGACTAATTTCTAGATATGTTTGTCGCATATATTATGCCCATTTGTTGATGGTGTAAGTGATTGTAATTGTTGTAAATGGTTTTTCAATTGTAATTGATGATTTAGTTTTGTTAATACTCTGGAGGCTCATGGTCACTATCTTTTTGCCTCCCTTTCTTCATTGCCATTCCAGACATTTGCCAATTTCCGGCAACAGTAATGACATTGCAGAAGAGGAGATGAGTCACTATCATTGATGAGCTCATTTAGATTTTTCAGGGTGGATGAGCATAAATATAATTATTGGAGATTTCAAAATGGGCAGTGTGTGTGTGTGAGAGAGAGAGAGAGAGAGAGAGAGAGAGAGAGAGAGAGAGGTGGTAAACGGGCTAAACATAGGGATCCATATGTAAACATAGACTCTATTTACATACACTCGAATGACCCCTTCTCATAATGAGAATGTACATAACCCTATTCCGATTTGGTCCGGT
>NC_056561.1:42650845-42705735 GCF_013358625.1 Macadamia integrifolia | reverse complement strand
GATTCCAGTTAGTAAGAGGGATCTTGAACTAAGAAAGAGACCCTAGAAGCTAAAAAAGGGTATCTTGAGCAATTGCAATAACTGGGGGTGGATGTAGCCAAGTGGATTAAGGCAGTGGAAGCAACCTACCACCATGTGCGGGCTCAATTCCCGTCGTTCTCCCATCTCATATTCTCCTATTGCTCTCTTTTTTTCTTTTGTAAAGACTAAGAAAGATATTCTATTTTCTCTCTTATTTAGTACGGCGAGCCGAGGTTGTGTGCAATGGCGGTCTGAAATCGGCCCATGACTGCTCCAATTGCTGCTGTCTCCCTCTCTAAGTGTACAGATCCGTTTAAGTTCACTTTGACATAGTCATCAGGAGGAGGATGCCATCTGATGAAGACCATCTCCTTAGTCGATCTCCAATTTACTGACCTGTCCAAGTGCTCGAAAGGAACCAAGCAAGTCCATAAGCGAAGAAGAAAGTCCTTCCGCCCAACGGAGAGTAAGGCCGTGTTTTGTTTACCCTTTTATTTTTTCCCTCCTCTTAGTGTGAATGGATAAGTTGGAAATGGGTTCTTCCAACCATTAATTTCTGGGTTGATATGACTTTTGTTGGTACCACCATCTTTGACATTGTTGGGAAGGTCGTTTTTTACGTCATCATCAACCACCTTTAGATGGAGTGGAACTTTTATAGATGGACGTTCAACTCCCGTTCCTTCGACAATATTTAGAATGTCATCTATTTTGACGTTAGCTCCAAACTTGTATCTCTCCCCCTTCGACCGATTAGAGACTGTCCAAGGAATAGACTCATTGTTGTCTCTTGAGGTCTTTCCTCGAATTTGCCCACCTCTCTCAGTTGATGATTTGTTCCCTATTGACTGATGTGCTACCCCCCTTCTCCCTTGTATATTATCTTCTCTGTTTATGGTAATATATATTTTTATTTAACCCCCAAAAAATAAAGTTGGATATGACAATGTTGCTTGGACCGATACAGAGATGGTTCTGTTCTACATACAGGTTCTGGTATTATAATTTTGTGTACAGTTGGGGCCCAGAGACACTGGCAAGTTTTATCTCAATTGAAGATGGTCAAGTGGCAAAATCAAGTATTTGAAAAATGAATAATTGATGATTGACAAATACAAGGATATAGAGACATACATGTGTTATTTAATTGAATTTTAATATGAGAAATTGACAGTCGACCAATACATACTAGTTTTTTTAATATTCAATGGTCAGAATTGTTAGATCATATCTCAATGTGACTATTGAAACATATAATTCCTCTCCAAGTGGTCCTGCTTAGAAAATCTTTTGCTAGATATGGAGAAGTCCATCATAGGAGAGGCATTCAGGACGAATATTCTCTGCAGTGAGCATCGGATCGGATGGCTAAGAACATCTAGGTATGTGTTCCGAGGTCATTTCGGTCATGTGATACCGCACGGTTACACTCACTGGAGAGGATAATTTTGCAAGGCATCCATATGTTGCCTGCTTATATTGGTATATTAGCATTTTATACATCGTGCAAATGCACCAGTAGCAAAATGATATATGTAATGAGAGAAAAGAAGGCCTTCATATTTAAAGGTTAGAGCGGATCAGTTGGCTGATGCATGACCAGTATGAATCGGTTACCTACAATATCTATTTTTCTTTTTAGTATTAAAGACAGGCCTACAATATCTATTTTTCTTTTTAGTATTAAAGACATTGTTTTGATCGGGTGGGATCGTTGTACTAACCTTGCGACCCCAGTTGGATTTTTGGACGTTTGGTTCTTCTGGTGGAAATTTGGTTACACAAAAATAATAATAATAAATAAATAAATAAATAAAAATAAAAATACACTTGAAATTTAAGTAAACAATCAGAATATAATGATTCTAGCAAACCTCTCCAAGTGGATGAGAAACTAACATGATATTACTATTGGAAAGACTTGAGTCACGGAAATCCTAAACCTTAAACCCTCAACCGATCTCCGGAGTCCTTGTATGTCTAATTTTATTTTTTTTTTCTTTTTTTTCACTTTTGCAAACAAATCGGGTTAAGGATGGAAATGCTCCATAATTATTCTACTAATTCTCATTTTTGTTGAAAAACCTACTAACATGTGGGAGTGGACAGATTGTCAGACATTCTCACCCCTATATCCCTCTAAACAAACGGCCCCAGGTAATGAGGAATAAACTATCAATGAGAGGTACACACAGGCGGCTTCTACTTCCTTTTCTCGTTTAAAGGTGCCGCCAAAGCCACCAACTTAGTCCTCCAGCCTCTACTTCCTTCAAGATATAAAAGCCATGAAATGTGAAGTCTTCGTTTATCTTTTTTGGTAAAATTAAAAATGAACCATTTCTCAAATCCACTTGGAGCCTGGAGGTATATGGACGGTGAGCAGTCGTTGATGGCGTCAGAATCAAATCCCAATGGCTTCAATCTTCCAATCTAACGTCTACAACCTTGCTGCTTCCAGAAAATATCTGCTTATCCAAACTGCTATCCATATCGAATTTGCCACGTAGCTGCCAACGAAGAGATTATTAAGAAAATTGGGTAAGGTGCGAGAGCATCTTCTGATCAAGTTTCACTCCAACGCTTCCCTTCGAGGGCTCAATCGAAATCGATTTCTGTGATATTGGGTTATCGTTGCCAAATCGCCATGGACATGGAGAAGGAGGAGGAGGAGGAGGTATATCATCTTCGGATGAATTCTAAGTATGAAAAGGAGCTTATCCACAGAGCAATCCAAGAGTTCATTGAGGAGAAGAGAGCGCAGAGAAACAAAGCCTCCGGGGATTGCTTCGTCGGGAATGACGAACAAGCCCTGCTTTCCAGATTGATTTCGCAGGTAACCCAATTTCTTTTTTTTTTTTTCTTAAAATGAAGTTCCTTGTTCTTATAATAGTTGTGGATTGGGGTTATTAGGAAATGATCGAATGTACTTTCCCTTCTTACTTTCCACTTATTCTACTTTTTCCTTTTCCATTCATAAACAAATGAATTATTAGTACCAGGAGATCTTCTCAAAGATAATGGTTAGTGGGGTAGAGCAAGAGCACTTTCTAATCTAATGCATGGAAGTGAGAATTTTCTCTGTACTATTCTGTACTTCTGGTAGTTTTCGGAAAGTTTCCTGCAACTCTCTTTTAAATTGTCCTTGATTCAATTTTTATGTTCATTTTCCCCTGTTGTTTTATCTCTAAAAGATCTCCTTAATCCCATCCTTAAATCTCTCTCTTTTCAGGTTGGGGCCTAGGGAACAAGGCTGTGTAGGTATCTGTAAAAAGTCCTGATCAAAATTTGAAACTCTTGTTCAAAGGCCTTCACATATTTCTGTGCAAATATTAACAACTAACAATTGTGAATTCTTGTTTAAATTCCAAGTGAAACCTTCTTACTGTTCTTTCTTTGAAATATAAAGGCACCCTCTTCACTAAATCTTCATTCCTGAAACCCTTCTCTTGTTACAGTTAGAAGCTCTAAAGGAAGATGCAACCATTGAGTCGCCAAAACCAGCATCGGAAATGGATGTGCTTTCTGCAGCTAGTGAAGAGGAGGCAAAAGATGAGAATGTAGGTAGGCTAAAAGTTGGAAGCACAGAAATGGGACAAGAAGCAATCCTAAAAGAGCTTCAGAATGTGAAGAGACAGAACAGCATCACCCATTGGCTTCTTTCAACCCTGATATTTGTAACTGTTGCATGGCAGCTCTCTGAGGTCAAACTCATAATCAATGTGAAGAACAAAGTGAGCCACCCTTTTAGATCTGTTGGAAGTGTAATCAAGGGGATGCTGGGTGAAGGGAAAGATGAGAATGATGAATCAACAAATCTGGATCAGGCGCAAAGCTCTTCGCTCGGTGGTCTCAAAATGCCAAAGTTGGATATAGAAAGTGACATTGAGTAGATCTTCTCCTCTCAGTGTTCAAATTGAAAGCTCAGAGAGGCCATTCTTTTTCTGAGGGATGGTAGAGGAGCTGATCTGTCCTTCAATTGGAGCAGGAGCTACCAGGACATCTCCCAATTTTCCTATTCTATGGCAATCTTGTAACGGTAATAGCATTTCTAGTGTATTGTAAATCCTTGTAATTTGAATCTGGATAGAATGTGTCTTGAAGGAGGTGATCTGAGGTGTGAAAACCAAAATCTTGATAAGATGAGAAAGTTAAGGACTGAAACATGGGGAGAGGAAATGTGATAAGACCAGACTCACTACCAGAGTACTGTTGTGTATTTGTATTACTTATTGTAGAAACCTCATTTTGCGTCGCTGTATTGGATTAGCTGTAAGTTTGGAATCTTGAAAGTTTACTTGAGTAAATGAATATGATTGAAAGATGGATTTTCAAAGAAAATTTCTAAAATCAGGATCACCATTTAATCTCTGTTCTAGCTTTGCTGAAGGTCTATTAAATTTCAAAGTGAGTCCCTTAAGAACTACTTTTCGTTTACTCTGCAACTTCTCGTCGGTCGACGAGTCTTGTTAAGAAGCAGCTGACGAATGGGTTCCTGCTGAAGACCATCTGCCGATGGGATATATTTTAGGATTTACTTCCAGAGTTTTCCTATCCCTACCACCTTCTATCAGAATCGGCAAAAATTGAATTTATATTTGAGTTCCTCCAGTTCAATCTGATGTTCAAGAAGCATGCAAGAGAAGGGAGGTTTCCCAGCTTGACAGTGATCGAGCCAAGGTATTTCGATCTTGAAAGGGTGCAAACGACCCATCCATCATTCTCACAATGTTGCTGGTGGGCATGAGGCTCTGGGAACAAGCTCCCAATGGAATGAGACCCTTCAAGCATGGTGGGTTCTTCGATTATGTTAGTACTACTCCCTATGTGAATGTGCCAAACCCAGATGGAAACTAGGGTTCTGCTCCTAATTTCTTCAAGTGTTATATATTTAAGATACCGGAATCGGTCTTGGATCGGATAGGGTCAATACCGATTCACACCAATCCAATCCAATTCCTCAAACCATGCTCCATGGATAAAGAAAGGAACTGTTAATCTTTGTATCAATCATAATAAAATCCTTTTTTTGGAAAAATAAAAATAAATAATTTCTATGAGAGTAGAAAACCTCGACTGCTCAAACAAATTGGTTGGATGCATAAAAACTTAAGTGAGTGATATCTGAACCAGCCAAGGGGGGAGCCTGCAAATGGGTAGGGTGGGAAGTGTGGAAGACAGTTAGTCAATGAAGGCAAATGTGTGAGGAGGAAGGAGAGAGAGAGGGTGCAGGCATAGCCTTTTCCCAAATATATATTATCCTAATGAATTCACTCGATTCCAAACTGCATCATATGGGATTTATTCATTTGGTTGCAAGAAAAAATAAAAGGGAATTGAAGTGACAGAACTTAAACGCATGAAACTATATCACTATTTCCAAACTTTTTAAACAAGGGTAAACTAATCCCTTCGATATAAAATGTAAAATTAAAATTATATGAAAACTGTATCATACAATTACACAAGTAATGATTACAAAAATAATAATAAGTTTAAATTTTCACTTCCCCTCCCTATAATTTTCCTTGCAACCAAACTTAACCATGAGGTTTCTACCAATTTCCCTTAAAGAAATCAAGAAAAAATATCAATCTAAAATGATTGGCTAGGCAGCCATTGTTTTTTATACCAAGGCATTATTATCTCATATGAAGATATCAAAATCATAATATGCTCCACCTTCCAAAAATGCATTACCTGAAATTTCTTCTGTCTCTTTGCTCCCTGTTCCTCTTTGAAATAAAACTTCACAAGGTTCAAGTCCAAGCAACCATGCAAAAAACCAGGAATGCTACCTCAAGTATTTCAAATACAATACAACAAAGAATTTCAAGTCTTCTATCTTCATTCATTTAAAAAAAAAAAAAAAAGTCTTCTAACCTCAAAGCCTACTTCCATTCTCGGAGATTTATCACATTCAAAGAGAAATTTTCACCAATCATCCAATCACAACCACAAAGGAATCTGTTGCTTTCAAAGTCAGAATATTGAGAACACAAGTAAACCAACACAAAATAGGAAGAAAAAAGAAAAAGGATTCCATTTTAATGTCTACAAGCTAACCGAATTAAGCAAACTGATTTCTGTCCCAGATGTTCCAACCAAATATAGTCCCTCCCATTGCATTTCCCAGTTGATCATTCTCATGCATAATTCAACCGGAAAATGTCATTGAAGACGTAGAAGCTTCCTTGCGGGGTTGGCATCAAATGAAACATCTACAAGCAAAGAAACAAACATATAGAAGTTGGATAAGACTTGTATTTAAAAATAATAATAATAATAATAATAAAAATACCAGAAATGAACTCATATATGCATGTAAACGTTCTCAAGAAGCTCTCAAATTTAAAAAATATGCATGTATGGAAATGTTCTCAAGAAGCTCTCGCATTTAAAGAATATCTGAATTTGCTGCTCTCACAGTTTTGCTCTCGTCCCACTCTATGCATTGGGCACTTAGATCTAAAGTGTGATTGCATATGTCTCTCAATAACTCTGCCTCCTAGCATCAAACTTCTGCTTTCTCAATTCAGTCAACTCCTACTAATCTTTTCAGGTTCACTTCTTGTGAACTGTCTTTCCCCCTCCTTTTTCTTCAGTTGATTTCTTCAATATAAATCCTTTTATTTATGGAGAGAAATCTATTTTCTCTTATTTATGTACTAGTTCATATCACTAATAACTATTGACTTAAGTTTGGCGTTGACCTGATCCAATTTCTGCTAATAATCAAAATTTTCTTCTAATATCAAATCCTCTTTGATAGATTTTCTTATTTCATTCGATCCAGTTACCATATCAAGTTCTACTTTAATTCAAACCAGAATTCTACCATTCCTAGTTTATTCATCTAATTTGCACTCTTGAATAACCACATCAGTTCTTTGATGAAATTTCTACATTCTTGTGAATTTGCTTAACTATTCCCTTTTATACAAGAAAATTCTGGCTAGCCTCTGTTTCAAATTTCCCAAATTTAGGGTTTTTTAATTAGCTAGTCTACATCAACCCCAAATCCCAATTTGACACAACCACCCAATATGTTAAAGCTTCAGTGGTGGATAGATAATTAAACAAAGGCCTCCCTTTATGAACATGGTGAGCAAATAAATAGCTAGTCATGGACAATACCAATTAAATCATCAGCACTGGTTGATGCATCAAAATTATGAATTGGTTAGGGTAATGATTCATAGGTGATGCTAGCAGTCTAGCACCACTAATAAATGGATTCCCCACCCTCAATATCATTTTCTTTTGGCACAGTAGCTATAAAAAACCCACATGCTGATATGTATAACAGTTCACAAAACATATGAAAATCAAATGAGAGCATTCATACTTGCAACATGACTAAAGCAGTATTGAACCATAATCAGAAAGCAACACACAGAGAGTACAACCAAATGTAACTAACAGCCAGTGTCAATGCACAAAGATTAATGAGTATTGGCACTATTTTGACTTCAAATCCAACATCCAAAACCACATATACAACGCACATACACAGCACATGCATATGCACACACAGAGACAAAACTTTGTTTCTAATCACTGTTTAACAATGACTAGAAACATGCTAGCACAGAACATCACATATATCTACTTAAAAATCCCATGAGAAGATGAAATGGTGAATCAATTGGACATTTGGTGGATGTATATTAATATAAGAAGGTAAAGAGTAATTTACTACTACATGTTAGGGATGCATTCGTATCTATAGGAGTAAAAACTGGATAATATAAGAGAATTAAAAAGAGAAAACACTCAAAATTACATGCAAACAATGAAATTAATTTGAGGAGGAAAAGGAGAAAATAAATAATATCCCCCAACAAAACAAGGATAACAAACGCATAGAATTATATTAAAGTTGTTGAACACACAATGGTAGCATTTCTGGTGGTAGAGTAAATTAAAGAAACAAAATGTTCCTTTTCTATCATCAATAGAATTAAATCCCATAGATACAAGGGACAATAAATAAAATGCAAGAAAATACATGAAAAAGGAGGTTGTAATTGTTTTCAATCATGAGCAAAAGCAAATTCCATAGATGAAAAATAGACTAGTGAAAACAACAAAATATGTAAAAATCACAACGGAAGTGGTGGAGGTGGTGTTAGTAGCAGTAGCAGCAGCAGCAGTAGTAATAGTACGAGTAAAGAATAAATTTGTTTAGATCAGAAATCCAATATCATTATAAATCACAAAGACGCCGAGGTCCTAACGTAAGAAAGGTAGGTTGTGAAGTTCAGAAGCTTTAGCGGGCAAGAAACAAGCATGATCAAGTAGACATGTACACCTAGGGCGAACCAAAGCATTGATTAATAGAAGGAATAGGGTCAGAATCACATTAGGATCCTAAACAGATACCCCAAATCCCATGCATCCAAATTCAATTTCAAGTAAATTTACGAATCAATTATCAAATACAATTTACCAAAAACACATAAACCAAGAGTAGAGTAGCTAGACATGGATATATGATTGCGGAAAAAATAAATCAAAGAAATCCACTATCAAAAATTTTGGGGAAAATTGATTAAAAAAAAAATGGATTAAACAGAGAAGACACTGCCAAAAACCATGAATCTCCATTAAAACTATAGCAAGCAGAGATAATGCTTCCCAGTCGAAGGACAACAATAAGAGGGATCAGATTTTAACAGCCTATTCGGTACATTAATCTATATCTATAAAATCAAAAAGACAGAACCATCCGTTCATTCTGAGTCCCTAATCACGCATTAAATTATAACCAGGAAATCACAACAACAGATTCGAAGTTCGGACAGATTAATGAGGCTTGAAGGCCGATCCATCTACAAAAAGATCGAGATAAAAGTATAACCCTAGAAACCCAAAGAAAGCGTCAAGAAATAGAAGTAAGGTCAATCGTGAGTGTGTGAGTTCGTTGGGATGGCAAACCTGACTGAACTTGAGGGCGTGCTGTTCACCGGCGAGCTGTAGATTTCCGCTGACGAAGACGAGCATACCGCCGGCGGGGCCGGAAGGCTGGCAATCAACGGTGGTAATAGCGTGCTGGCACTGCTGGAAAGGTAGACTAGTGAGCTTGGCCACAATATTCTGAGCCCCCTGGATCTTCTGACCTTCAAAGGAGAGCATCGAAGCCTCCTGGTACAAATTCGCCAAACCAGCACGATTTGCATCGAATGTTGTATAGTAGTGCTCCACAAAAGCCTTGGCTAGAGCGTCGGGATCCATCCTTTCGTCGTCCTAACACAGTCTCTCTCTCTCGATCTCACTCGCTTTGTCAGCTTCGAAGCTGGCGCAGAAGAAAGGAGGGAGGAGACAAATCAGGAAGAGAGAGAGAGAGAGCGCCACACAAGTCACGCGATCCCTCGAATGAACATTTATAGATTACTACTACTGTCTATTAGTCCTTCCAAATTTTTCCTTTCCCCCTTTGGCTCCTTCACTTTTCCAGTAGAACAAGAAGAGTTTCATGGGAAAAAAAAAATTGGGAGAAGGAACCGCTTCTTCTGCCCCTATTGGAGGATTTGTCACCATGGTTTCAAGTTATCTGTCTCTTATTGTCGGTCATATCGGATTGGTATTGGTTAAGATCGATCCTCGATCCCTGATCGATCTGGATTGATTATCCATATCATTTTAGGGGTAAAATGGTAAAAAAAAAAATACTTTTAAAAAAAAACAAGGATAACAAAGATCGATACCCATCGATCTGATCCAATCTAGATCGATATCAATAGATAGATTTCAATATCGATACCGTCCCCTAAATCCTTGTTATTCACCCTCTCCATGTTTTTTTTTTCTGTTTTTGTTTTTGTTCTTTTTTTTTGTAAAAAACCCTCTCCTTATTCTCTAGTTTCAATGTATCAACTTTGTGGACATCTCTTCAATATATACAATGGTATTAAAATTTTTACAAATTGATGTGAGGTTATAATTCTATAATTTTCGACATCTCAACATAATATTTAAGTAAGTTTTTATTTTTTATTTTTACTCCGAAAAGTATTAATGAGGGCATGTTCAGCCACATTTCTTTGTATGGCCTTATGCCATACCAATAGTCATTCCATTGAGAGTATTCAAGTTATCCTCACTCTATTTGATTTATTGAAGGGGGAAGGGGGGTGTCAGGTGCATGGCCCTTACATCAATACGGGTCAATGAGAGCGAACGTTAAGGCATTTAACAGGGTTTTTTTTATTTCATAAGAGGCGATGCAATCATTTTACCCTTCTTGTGTCTGGCGCAGGCTTTACACAGCCTAACAACCTTCTTTTTCCCTTCATTAAAATATGGCATACTATCTACACCAAAGTCATCTAAGATGAGGTGCGGTAAGCATCCAATGATTGGGGTGCATGGCCAGACCCTCCCAGTTATTGAATACTCACTACACCTCACCGCTTGCTACAGACAATTTGGATTCATTATCTTTTAAACGGATTGTAGATAAGTTTATCTTGACAATGAACCTGGCTCTACCGCTTTCTAGGATGATGTAGCAATTCCTATGTTGGGTATGTAAGGCAAAGTCTAAATTGGCCACAGGTCAAACATTGTAGCCACCTTGAATTGTGTATCACGCATGTATAGACATGAACCTTCTCCATAATACATGTCTTGTTGCGCTGTTTGTAGTCCTTGATCATACAAAACTTTAATTTATGACTTCACAAATTTCATTTTCGGCAAATCTCATATGTAAGTTTGGGATTTTGGTCCATTTGTCTACAAAATTTGGACCTTTTCAACACTTTCATAGCTCAATAAGATGCACCGCGTGGCCAAGCTTATCTCATGGTTTTTGAGGAGGAACTTGGCTAACAAGTGTTTTGAAAATCAGGACTGGCTGATTTGGATCGGAATCGATCAAGTCCAATACGTATGAAAATTAGGGTTAAGACATTTTTGGACCGTTTCTGACCAATTACTCATCTATACTAATCGGTTCCAATCTGGCTGGGACTGATCGATCCCAACTCCGATTTTTAGCCCTATAGCTCGAGTAATGCTTACTAGGGGTGTCAATCGATCGGGTTGGGCCGGTCTCAGTCTGACCTAATAGGGCTTGGCCAATTTCTAGGGATGTGCCGTGAATTTCCATTTAGCTAAAAGGGCTTAGCTAGTGCGGGCATGGTATGATTGATAATCGGTCTGCCATAAACGGGGCCTTAATCGGGCCTTAACAGAGTTATAGACATATTTAACTTTAAACGGATCCTCTTTAAAATTGGTCTTTTAAATTTACTAGAAGGGAATACCAATAAAACGAGGCAAAGATGGGCATAGTAAAGAAATATCTCATAGTTAAAATGGATTGAGTCAAAGATGGGCAAAACAGCCAAGTCATTAAGGTACTCGATCTTTAACCCAACGGAACTCAAATCAATTAAACTATGCCTACACAACCCAACTTGAGCAAGTTTAAATCAATTAAACTATGCTTGAAAAAGATGAATGTTCAGATAACAATCACCACATCTCATCTGTACATATCACATAGCCTTAGTACTAAATACAAATAGTATTAAAAAAAAATTAAAAAATTACAAATAGTATTAAAGGGGTCAGGCTAGGTTGGGCTTAAATGAGTCGATTCAAGTCGGGCTTGTAAATGTGTCGAGCCCAATATGTTTATTAATCGGGCCAGTCTAGGTCAAGCCATAAATGTGTCAGGTTCGATTGGACCTACCGATGCAAGCCTGAAATTGACACCCCCACCTCGTGTACTATTATTAATGCCCTAACATACTCTTTCCCATCCTGTAATATTGGCCTAGCTAGTTACCAATATATATATATATATATATATTGACCTAGGTAGGTCCCTCATGGGTGAACCAATCACTAGTTAACTACCCTTAAATTAATACTTCTTGTTAACATGGTGACATTGGTATCTTTTTCATTTCTCAATAGGTCAATTTAGCCTTACTAAAAGCTATAATATCTGCGCCATATCAATTCACATGTAGACACACATTATAGTGAGAAGATTTCCCAAAATGCAATGTGGCCTCAACATCATTGTAAGGATCAATGGTAACATACACAGAAGTATCAACAACAATAGAATTTTTCCCTTTTTTTTTTTTCCATGGAGTGGGGCAGTTATTTTGCCCCTCCATGTGTCTAGGTGTATAGGCCATATTGTTTTCTAGGCTTCTTTTTTCCTATATTATATTACGGAAAAGGAAAGCTACCACTTGTGTGTGTCTATGCCTAGACATAGGCGAACACGAAAAGATTGCATTGCCCCCGCCTCATACGCTGAAGATGTCTTTGTGTGGCCTCCCGTTGGTCTGTATGTTGGTACAATAATTGTGCAAGTAGATAACGTTCTCTTGACTATTATATATTTATATTTAGGGAGTGTATTCTTAGGTTTAACGGACCTAGAAAGTTTGGGGACACGAGAGGAATAGAAAACATCATAATGAGGGAATTTCCAAAACTTCATCTTATGGGGAGAGTTTATTCTATTTTCATGGTATGTTGCTCCAAACCACAAAAAAAATCTTTATGCTTATGGGGAGAGTTTATTCTTAGATTCATGATCGTATTGAAATAAAAATAAAAAATAAAAAAAAAAGCGTCGACAGCAGGGTTCGAACCTGCGCGGGCGAAGCCCAACAGATTTCAAGTCTGTCTCCTTAACCACTCGGACATATCGACGTTGGTGTCATGCTAAATTTTACTTTATGAACACCTATTATAAAAAATGTAAAACAATTATTAAGTAATCAACCCTTTAGTAGATTTATTCCATTAACCCACAACCACCCAAAAAAGGGAGCCACTTATCGAAGGGAAGATTTTAAAGTAACATTCCATATTTACCAATATGTTTTTAATTACTATAAACACTACCCACTTTTAATATGAAATTATTATTTTCATCATCCACGTGGAAATCCCAACATGATGCTCCAGGTAGCTATTTGTTGCTAGTTTGAAAACTCAATGCCAATTCGCATCAAGCTATACAACTTGGATTTGAGATTAATCTTCTCCACATGGGATTACCCACTTTCAATGTGAGATTATTATTTTCACCATCCGCATGGAAACCCTAACATGATGCTCCAAGTAACTATTTATTGCTAGTTCAAAAACTCAATGTCAATTCACATCAATAGCTTGATGTTGTACAACTTGGATTTTGAATGCCATTGTCAAGTTTCTTAAACATGATATTAATCTTCAGCACACATGCAGCACAATCTTTTCACACCTACTATGTCTACGCGTAGTCACATACAAGCAAGTAGTGTCATTTCCATGTGTTTCCTCCGTCATTTTCATATGTATTTTAGTCTATCTTTCTTCTCTCTAATAAAATACGATACATCTCTTAAAATCACTCCTTAGATTTCAACACTTTAAACCTTGATCCAAAATTGTAAATCCTTAATAAAAGCTTAGAAGATGGGAAACTAAATTTAATATATATACTGATGTAATAGAAAGGGGCCAACCTCATCATATAACTGAAATCTTTTCGACACTCAATTATTTCTAAATGTGCTTAAAGTCATGTATAAGTCGAGGAGAACGTAGTTCACAACTTTTGGATAAACAAACCAACTCAGGAAACTACGAAACACTTAGTGGACAGCAACAACTATGACATGTTTTTTCTACTTGCAAAATCCAAGCTATAAATATTTGACTAATGGAATGAATACAAGTCCTCTATCATACGGACCCACCCAAGAGTCCACTTGTTACATCCATGCATTGACATGGCCGCGGCAAGCACGAATGTACACGAAACATTAAATCTGTACTTTGCATTATAATCTCATGTTTTTTTAAAAAAGGAATTCAACCCAAAGAAAAACAATACATTGAGAGAAATTCTGTTGAAAAATTTGCCAACAAAACAAGATGCTTCTTATAATACCCAATAATAAACACTTCACATTGCCAGGAGAATACTTCAATTGAAATTAAGGACTGTTACAACAATTCGTTGTTTGATCTAAGCTTCCGCTTCTTCTTTTTTTTTTTTTTTTCTTCTTCTTCTTCTTCTTTTTACACAAAGGGCTACTGTGAATAAACTTCAATCATCTTTTATTGGATTTGTAATGTACACTGATCAATTCTTCTTTTGTTGAAAAAGCGCATGTCAAGTATCATACCTGTATGAAATAAACCTCTATAATACACCCTCAATTTACAGAGGGAACCCAAAAAGAATCTCCCCAGTGCTCCCAACTTCATTATCAGATGGGTAGGGGTCATTGTCTGGTAAATCCTGAAGCTTCCATGATTGATCCAACTTTATGGTTTCTACTCCATGGCTTTCACAGTTATAATCCTCAGTATACAGTTTAGAGTTTGTGATATCTCACCTGTACATTTGCTATCCAGGCATTGAATCCAATGGAAGTGAGACCAATTGGTCCTGCAATTACATTGGATGCCAGATGATGAAAGGCCACCCATCATAGTTGAGCATTTCATGCACACAGAAACACACTCCAGCAAACAACCAGGTATATCTTTTTTTTTCCTCGCAAACCTGAAAAGTAACAAACATAGAAACAGTAATCGAGTGAGTCTAACGCCTTGGCTGATTTATTTCAGACTTAAGGCAGAACAGAACATTCAATTGATAAACACACAGACCAAACCATGAGTATGATGGCACATTCTAATGTTCTAGGCGACAGGAGCCATAGAACAGTGAGAGACATTTCCCCCTCCTCTTTGTTTTATGGGGTTGGTGTTGGCAGTGGAAGGTTAAGCTGAAATAGAGTTAAAAATATTCCAAAAATAGAAAAGACAGGATAATCCAAGGTAAGATCATCCATCACAATTAGGGTTACTTAGGAAATATCCCAGATGAGACCCAATTCCACTTCAAGGAATGAAATCTGCTGAGCCCAGAGTGGGAAAATGTTTCTTTCCTTTCCGACAAGATTTTGAACCTGTAGACTAAATGCAACCTCAAATTCCATGCAGGGACTTTGTTCTCTGAAGCAGAGGACGAACTTACATTGAAGGAATTGAGAAATGGAAAGTGGAGAACTTACTCTTCATAACAACCAAATACCAATTTAAGCCTCTCAATGCGTCCCGAAGAATAACCATTTGTAATTGCATCCTCACCAAGCCTGTTTTAAGTGCCCGCTCTTGGGTGTGGATCTGAGTTCGATTTGAAAAAGCGTATAACTTCCCTGTACAGTTGTTCTCCTTCAAATGGTTTAGATACATAGCCATCCATACCACACCTAGAGCACTCCTCGTGTGTAGCCTGAATGACATCTGCAGTCATTGCTAAAATAGGTACATGCCAGGCCAAAATGTTTCCGCAAGCTTCCGCAGATACTTCTCCATGCTGAATACGACTGTTGATGTCATTTTCCATTTCCCGAATCCTTCTTGTAGCTTCAAACCTAGAAAAAATTCATAATATTTACATGCAATTACATATTCAAAATGAGGAGGAAGGGAGGGGGTAAGCACTTCATAAATAGGAAAGTAAGTTGAGAAAGCATTCAAAGTATGATCAGTTTTATAAGGAAAAATAATAAAACAAGAAGTAGGGAACAATAGGAATTCATTAAAACAGTATATAATCACCACTCATCATCTCCTGTTAATCTCATGAGTCATGACCAAAGGAAACACGAAATCTAAAAGGTAAGCAAGTACAATGCACTCTGACAAAATTCATAAGGTGCCACTTTCCCTAGCAGTAAGGACCTTCGATGGTTATGGCCAGTCATGGGATCAAATCATGCCTTCACCTTCCTCTAATCCTCCAACTACGCAACACAAACTCAGCCTTATCCCAACTTAATGGGGTCGGCTAAATGGATCCATACAAAACAAAATAGGAAAAAAGTCCAAACGAAAAGGAGGAAGGAAGAGATAAACAGATGAAAGATGAGAAAAGAAAAATGAGGGTTAAAAAAATGAGGAGAGTAAGAGGAATGTGGCAAAGCCCAACAAGTCAGGACAGTCTCAGCTAGATGGGGTCGGCAATAAAAGGAGAAAGAAACTAGGACAAGAAGTGACACAGCAAGCTGTCACCATAAGCTATGATGCCAACTAACCCATTTGACAAGTATGCCCATTAATTCCTTGGTTTGAGACTTATCAAGCAATGCCTTGAGGAGTAACCTCAGGAACTTAGAACAAAGATGTGACACATACCCATCCATTTCTGGCATCTGAATATCCATGAAGCAGGCATCAAAGCAGTGAGGTGGTCTAAGCATTGCAATTGCCTTTTTCCCACTGTCTCTGCACTCCACATCTGCTCCATACTTCTTCAAAGCAGCAGCAGCAACCCTAAGGTTGACAATATTGTCATCTACAACAAGAATACGCTTCCCATGAAGAAGATTGCGGAGAGAGAGAATAGGGAGCCCTTTGTTGTGGCAGTTGACCTTGTTTGCAGCACCCATTGCTCGTTGCAGAGATGCTGCCAGCATACTAGCCCTGAGAGGCTTAGAGATAATAGTCAGGGTATGACCACTGGATTTTGCAGAACTGGTTTTGGTAGAACTGATGGAATTTTCCAGAAGCAACAGTTTTGAGGGATCCACAAGGTCAATCTTCCTCAACTTGTGAACAAAGCGATTTGAGAGATCCATATCCTCATCCCACACTTCTTTCTCAACAAGGACCATGTTGATAACTGCAGTTCTCGAGGCTATGCCATCAAAACCTTCACTCAGATCAGAAGTTATTTCAACTTGAATCCCAAGCCGTTGCAGATGATATCTAGTCACCTTTGCCCTCACAGGTCTAGGGTCCACGACCAAAGCTATTGTCCCATGAAATTCTGAGTACGAAGACTTGGTCTGGTTATTCTGCTGGTTTTTGTACTCATTCAAATTGGAGCAACCATTGGTGAAGACAGCAGTGAATGTAAACGTGGACCCAATCTGGGGTTCACTGACGAATCCAATCTCCCCGTTCATCATGCCAACTAAACACTTGCTTATACTCAGTCCAATACCTGTTCCCCCATGGGTACGGGAAATGGAAGGTCCAACCTGCATAAAAGGGGTAAAAACACGAGACTGGGCTTCAAGAGGGATGCCCACACCCGTATCTTCAACTGATACAATTATGCTGATGAGTTCTGAGGAGGTTGACAAGAAAGCCTGTGGACACATACGTCCCTCTTGACTGAACTTCTTGAGCGTTTCCCAGCTGCGCCGTCTGTCTGCCACAGGCAACCCACTCAAGGTGTTCTTTGATGATACTTCTGTCTCTACTTCGATTGAGTTTATCACCTCCTCAACAAGATGAACGGTCACAAAGATGTGTCCTTTCTCAGTGAACTGCAGGACAGAGAAACAATGAGGCTCCAGTCCACTTTTTAATGAGTAGTGATCAACTAAGCATCCTCAAGGTGACACAATAGCTAAAAAGAGTGAACAACTATAGTTAACTGACATCCTTTCTAGCTGAACAAACAATTCGTTTTTATTGCTAAACATAAATTTGGCATAAAAAACTTAGTTCATGATGCAAGAGCCAAACATGAAAAAAAAAGTGCATTTTTCCTGTACCAAACATTTAAAAAAAGAAATTAGCCTCCAATTCTTCTGTTTAAAATTGAATAAAAAAACATGATCTTGCTTATTAAATCACGATTATGATAATTTTTTCCCCATCCATAGAGAGAAGGCATTAAAACCCAACACACTTTAAAACCTGTTAATTTTCCATATCACATTCTCTATTATGTTTAAAAACTAAGAACACCTTCATACTTACTTTGATTGAATTCCCCATGAGATTCGTGAGGATCTGCCTAAATCTCCCCGGATCTCCAATTATAATTTCAGGAATCCGATCAGAGATATACACTGCCAACTACTCCAGCAAAGTTGAAGAGGAAATTCCACAAGTAGAGGAATCAGAAAGATTAAGTTAGAGCATTAAACTTCACAAAAGGGAAACCATGAAAAGCTGGAATTATTTATTACCTCTATCCCCTTGTCTTGAGACTTCCCAGAGAAAAGTGACAAGACATCATCCAAAATCGCCCTTAGATCAAACCGGACAGCCTCTAGTTCAAGCTTACCAGATTCAATCTTGGCCTGGTCTAAAACCTCGTTTATAAGTGAAACCAGAGCTTTGCCACTATCCTGTGCTGTTCTCACATAATCTTGCTGTGTTACATCTAGATCGGTGTCCATGAGCATTTGCAACATCCCTGGAAGATGAAGATACTTAAACTTCCATGTAAAACAGTAGTAAACTAAAATAAATATATTAAAAAAGAAAAAGAAATCAAAGGATGAAGTTGCAATTTACAAGATTATGTATTACTCACCTAGAACACCATTCATTGGAGTTCTGATCTCATGGGAAACAGTAGCAAGAAACTACAAAAGACGAAAAACCATTTTTAGATCATGATAAACAAGAAGCAGGAGAAGTTAGATTAAGGAAACAAAATTATTGTCCACCTGAGATTTTGCAACATCTGCCGCCTCAGCCTGTTTTTTAAGCCCCATCATCTTTTGGTAATCATCCTCCACTTTGGCAATACGATTTATTGTTGCGTGGATTATATGCCCCAAAAGCAATGCTATCACAAGAACACCAATTGAAGTTGTCATTGCCAACCAAGGCCACGGTGGCTTCTGCTTGAATCTGGTCCCAACAATGAGCAACATATGACCATCCATTTCAACCACTTTCACCTAAACACCAAAATTTTCTGTACTAGGGGATTCAATAGATTACCTGCAATGCATCTCATGCTTCCTGATCGGGTCACCAAAATTCAGGGTGCTTATGTGATACATCTCATCATCAATATCTTCATCTGAACCGTACATGCTAATTGGATGCAAGAGATTAGTGGTGTCATAAACATTCACAATGATGGTTTGCTTGCTTGCAAGCTGGTATAGCAACTTCTCCACAAGAGATTCTACATCAAAGACTCCACCTATGTACCTGCTTGGCAGTGGTTGCAATACTTAGATATGTACTCCTTGTCTTTTGTTATATCATTCTGTCTCTTGTTTTGTGTGTGTGTGTGTTTTTTTTTTGGGGGGGGAAGGGGGGGGGTGAATATTAAGTCATATATCATCTAGTAAATTGTAGAACTCGCTATTACCCATGAAGTTGGCACTGGTTTCAATATTCCAGTTCAGTCGATCAATAGACCGACAAGTAAACCGAATTTTTGTTATAGAGCACGGGCCTAAAACTGTAAGAATTGGGTGACCTGAGTCATCCCAGCATGAACATTTTACATATAATCAATGTAATAACTAACAATCATCAGATAATCAGGGGGAAACTTGGATAATCATGTGACTGTTAAAAAGTCTGGGTGCACACATTCATAGCCACAAACTGGTTACATATTCCAGACAAGCAAAATATTATTTTCCCTCCCCCCCCCCCCCCCCGAGGGATGGGATTCCATAAGGTTGCCCACTAATTAACCATATCTCTTGGAATAGAGTATAAACTCAAATTTAGAATCACAGAATAGTCTTAGTGATCCAAAACATTAAACTTTTGTTCACAGAATAATCTTGTTCACCATTAGTTGGTGTCTTTATCATAGATACGGAAAACAAGATCTTCTGGATGAAAATATTTAGTTGAGCTGGATATACAATTCACTGTATGGAATAAGACTCTTCACTGAAGCCTCACATTTGTAGAACATTTCAATATACATTGAGCAAGACCACATGGTTAACAAAACCAGATTCTGTCCTTAGGTGGAATCCCAGATGAGTATTGGGTTGCTTAACCCCCCCCCCTTTTAAAAAAGCATTTGGTGTCCTGTCAACATTTTCAAACTATTTCAACAATTAGGAAAGGTGACGGGAAGAGAGAGCCCATACCCAAGAGTAGCTTGGATTCGCTCGTTTGGGGTTGCATTTGACTGGAGCTCTGACTTGTAAACAGCAAAAGTCAGTATGACACCAAGGCGATTTGATTTGAGTAACCTAAATGGAGCAGTAAGGACCCCTTTTCCCGACGCTCTAGCACTTAATACATTCTCACGATCTTCCTGTAGATTCACAAGATTTTTTTTTTCCTTTTAGATTGACGATTGAAGATGGTCAATAACAATTTATCAGAATTTTCATAATCCTCAACCACAATTGATGACAAAATTATCTAAAAACAGATTTGCATTTATTTAGAAAGAAGAAGAAAAACAAGAAGCAGCAAATCCCAAACTAAATTTGACAGACCACAGTCCCCAATTGCTATTTCTTAGAATAATGTAACTTTTAAACTAGGCCCACATACTGTAGAAAGCTCCCTTAAAGAATCTCCTACCACAATCTATGAGATAAAATAGTTGCATCACCAGCATATGCAAAGGGGAAAAAAGAAGCAGCGAATCACCTTCCCCGAAAGCATGTCAATAGAAATCACATGTGAAATGGTATCCTGTGCAAAGATAACTGGGGCATATTCTTCTTGAATGGGAGATGGATCCTGGGTTTCAGGGGCATAGTCGTCCTCCTGAACCTGCGTCTGTTCCATTGTATCCATCCTCTTAATAGTCCAGCCTTGTTGTTTCTCAAATTGTTCCCTTTCTGGGTGGAGCACCCTAACAGCATAAGCCACACCACTGGTAAGTGGCCTCTCAAAGGTGGTTCTCTCTGTATACTTTGCAAAAGTTGCCTGTTTATCAAGAAAGATTCTCGTAACTAGCTGTCCAAGTATCAGTAAGAGAAAAACTCAAGTTTGATAATGGCTTTAATCAAATTAAACAAACAAATGCTCTACAACCAAAATTCTGTAATGAAACAAAGCTTTTATTAAAGCAATTGCACTGAAGTGAAGTAGCATTACAGATGTTTAAAAAGAAATTTGGAGTACCTGATCAATAGAGGATGGATTCTTCCCATGGTGAAAGCTTGAAATAAGAATGGATAAAGCCTGAACATGATTCATACTGACATTGAACTGGTCTTGTAGCATTCTAGCACGCTCATCACACATGCTCGCAATGGCCTCTTTCCTTCTCTCAGTCACCAGAGAGCTCATGTACCAGAAGGTCCAGAACGACACTAGGATCCAACCAATAACCCAGGCAATCAAAAGGTTCTTCCACCATCTCCTGGGGAATTTCTTCGGCCAAATATATTGATAGCAGTTGTGGAGTTTCCAAATGCTAGAAGGTATTTTCTCCCACAATTTGAGCCATATCTTAGCTCTATAACCCAGAAACCCAATCCTCTTCTCCATTAATCCACTTTTAATGAACCAGTTCATGGGGATCTCAGAAAGAATGCAACAGCATAGCGTCAAAAACAGATGCAATGCCTTCAAATCTAACCCAAAAAAATGGAGATAGCTTCTGGGTATTCCACTGCTTCTTAATTTCACTTGGGTGATGAGTTTGGGAACAAAAATGAAAGCATCCAACATCAACTCTATACTTAACCGTCCAGTTAAACTAGGAATAAAAAAGCTAAAATTGCATAAAGAGAGGGAAAATTAAAGTACCAAACACTACTTTATTCAACAAAGAAACTGAAAAAAGCAGTCTTCCTAGTCCCTGAACAAGAAACGAGGCACCTAACACTCAAGATTAAGGGAAAGAAGAAAGACCCACTAGCCAAAACAGTGATTCAAACCTCCACAAAACCCAGGAAAAGAACCAGAGAACACAGGGCTTATCAGGGTTTATACCAGTGTTTATACCAGGGCTTATCCCAGAAACCGATTTCTAGATATAGAGTTGTTAACACACTTACAGTTTCCCAGTGTAAGTAGATAACTAAAACGGCAAAAACCCAGAACGAAAAAAGTGCCTAAAAGCCAGGCAAGATTCGAAATTTAGCTATCAAATAATCAGAGATAAACCCAAAAAAGAATCTGTTAGGAGATGTAGTTACCCGTTCCTTAAATTTCTGAAATCTAGCATGTGGGTTAAATGGTTGACTCTTAACTGTGCATGGGTTGTGCGATCGAGGCAGACACTCGAGAGAATAACAGTATAACTGTATAAGAAGAAGAATCAAAAGAACAAGAAGAAGAAGAGGAAGAAGATGAAGAGGAAGGGAAGAAGTGAGGATTCATGGGCACTGTAATTAAAGCCAAAAAAACAGAGGGAAAGAAAAGATGGGGAAGAGTATGGAAGGAAAAATGTCTGCTAGCAACGGGCACTAACTCCAGCAATCCACCCAAACTTGAACTAAGAACAAGAAGAGATAAAGGAAGCAAACAACAATAATAATACTAATCAAATCAAAACTAAACTAAACAACATAAAGGACAGAAAAGGTATAGTTCCACTCAGCAGCAATCGCTGCTTTTTACATTATCATTCTTAATTATTGTTATTATTAATTTTTCTAATTTAAAAAAAAAAAAATTAGAGAAGGGACGAAGGGGATGTTTTCACATCATCATCCATGGCCAGTGGACAAGTTCCACACGCTACCACCTGGTTTTATTTTACTTTGACGAAAATACCCCTCACATCGAAATGGATAGTTAAATATCGGATAACGACATGCGGCCTTTTCGGTGGGTTTGGCATTAGATGCCCATGCTTTTTCCTAGAATGGGAGTTGTTTTGGTGGACCGGCAACCCATGGCCAAAAATGGTGGGTTGGTGACTAGATCTGCCACGTGGAAAATTTGATGTATATGTGTAAATCTAAGGGTTATCAAACTACAGCCCGAAAAGTCCGGTTCAACCCATATTAAATCAAATTGAATCCTTGACATTTGGTTTCGAGTTGACATTTATTGAACCGTTAGAAACCAAAATTGATCCGACCAATCAAACCCAAAAAAACCGAGAACAGACCGATGAGAAACCAAAAAATGTGATTTTCATATCGATTGACACCGCTATGTAAACTTAAAAGTTTTAGCTCAATCAAAGTTGTCCATATGTAAACCTAGGGCCCGTTTGATAACATTTCTGTTGTTTCTGTTTCAAGAAACAATAGAAACAGAAATTTCAGTTTCTGAGAACAGAAACAAAATTTTGGGTGTTTGATAAACCTTGTTTCTTGAAACATTTATCTGTCTCTTCTTTTGCAAATAGGAAACCGACCCATTGAAATAAACACCAGCAGCTCCGGTCGGGAACGACAGACTTCTCGGTGTCCTTGCTCTTCAGACACATTGAGAGATACTCAACCCCATTGACAGAACTCTGGTAGACACTAATCCCAATATTACATTCCCCAGCAGGGAAATTAGGGCTCATTATCTTATAGGTTTTGATCATCTCCTTAAAAAGACTGAAATTGCGAACCCTCCAAGTGAACTTCCCACTCAATACATCATAAACAGGATCTGCGACGACAACCGAGGACGACGAGGAAGAAGACTGTACCTCATTGTAATCACAGGTGAAGGAAATGGATTCATTCAATACGAGGATATTGGCAGTGATGAGAACAGAGTCGTTATTGAAAATGAAACCAGCTTTGGGATCAAGAATTGTGTAAGAGGGGGTGAAGTCGCACCAACCGTGAGATTTCTTCTTGCTTGAGAATCGATGCCACGAGTCCCTCTGAATGGACTTGGCCTTGTCGAGGTGGTTAACGATGGAGAGCCGATAACTAGCGAAACAATCCCATTTAGAAGAAGAGGAACCCCGAGGATCCATGATTTGGAGGTAGATGGAGAAGTAACCAGGGAGGGCTTGAGAGTCTCACGCTGTAGTGGACGACGATGAAGCTGCTTCGAATTGGCTAGACTTCATCGGAGACGAAAGAATACATATATGTGATTAAGGAGTCCAGTAGCTTCACTAAGAATGGTAGTGATGCCAAACTCCATCTTCAATATCAATTTTTTGTGCCCCATTTTTGTTTCGAGAAACGAGTGAAACAAGTATAACTTGTTTCGTCATTCATGTTTCTTGAAGCATAAATTGTTATAAATTTCAATTTATGTTTCAAGAAATAAATGGAACGGAACACTTTTACCAAACGGTATTTATGCCGTTTCTTTATTTCTGAGAACAATAAAACACAGAAACATGTTTCTGGTTACGTTATCAAACGAGCCCCTAGTATCATAGACATTTTGGGGTGAAGCTACACAGTTTTCGCTCCTTACCTCGCATGCAAGATTCTGGCTAATCGAATACACTTTTTTTTTTCTAATAATTGTCATGTCACTCCTCCACATGACTCTACAAGTGTGTTCACCGGCCAAAATTTTGAAGTATCTAGCATGTTTTGAGAAGGGTTTAACAACCTCCAACAACTACCGTTGCAAACTAGAATACTTGGTAACGATAGGCAATAACATCTATGGGCTATTTTACCTAAAAAACTGTTTAAATGAAGTAGTTGGCCAACACCTAAGATGATGGAAAGCCAGTCATGAGTCTTATGAGTCATGAGACTCATGACATCATACCTTTTTTTTTTTTTAATAAAAATAGTTCACAGAGATTTGAGAGCATGATTTTACTTATCGGACATGGATCGGCTATATCAAATTGATCCTATATATCGTGAATTGGAATTTGATTGTAAAAAGATGCTTATGCATTGGTTCTACTTCCCCGTGTGTGGACATAGAAAACAATAGAAGGTAATGTTTTTTAATCTTAGTTATTTATAAGGAGTAGGTTCTTTACTTGGCAATGTGGTCTAAAATAGTGTCTGCGAGAGCATCAATATGAGTGAGATTTTTTGCATTTATAGGACACAATGATCATTTTACCTTCCATTGTATCTAGGAATAAGCTGCACGACGCCAAACAACATTCTTTTTCCCTATTTATAATTTGGGATAGTCTCCATGCTGCCAGTATAGTTAGAAATTTGGACGTGACATGACTTGGTTATTCAAAAGAAGAAAAAAAAAAGGTATCATTCATTCACATAGATCCACATATTCATAGCATGTGAGAGAAAAAAATGCACTCTCGTGATGTGGGAAAGTTTCTCAAATCAACCGCCTGTTTTGAGCGGTTTGAAAAAATAAAAAACCACAACCGAGAAGGAATGGTTCAAGGTATTCCCAGTTCAAACCCCGGTCTGGTTCCTTTTTTTATATTGACGGGAATTCCTCCTCAAAGGTGCCATTATGTTCTTTCGTCTTTGGATAAGGGTGTGTTTGGCAGCATAGCCACAGGAAACTCTTTCTGTCTACTACTATAAATAAATGAAAGAAATCTCTGCAACACAAATGTAGTAGAAGACATTCTTGTTAGCATTAATTTATGTATTAACAAACAGCAGGAAATAATTATTATTAATTTTATACGTTCTCGTATCCTCATGCCTCACCATTGTAGATATTTTTTTGGGGCAAAAGAATCTAATGCGCTAGCGTAAGTACATGTCAGTAGAAATGTGTGAGCATCTTCAGTAAAGGACAACGTGGTATTTTTGCACCTAGTGTGATTAAGAGTAGACAGACACTATTATTATTATTATTAATATTTTTTTTTTCTTTTAAACTAATGTAGCTACATTATACAAGAAATTGAGGATGGTAAGGATCTCTCCAGTCGACCTATTCCCATATAGGATAGTACTCAAACCCTAGTCTTAACGGGTGAAATTGGATGAAATCAACCGAAAAAGGTCAAATAAAAAGCTTTCATATTGGTTTGATTTTGAATTGGAGTACCGTATGTGAAATTGATTGAAAATTGAATCACACAAAAATGAACATGAAAAATCATACCTAAAAGAAAAGGAATTGATTACAACTCAAAAATGATAAGAAAACGTGATTTATCCCATAATCATGCATATACATGGTAAAACCCAATATCAAAACAATAAGAGAAAATTGAATTAAACCAAATCCAAAAATTCCATTATTGGTTTGGTTTGGTTTGGATTCACCCATTCACACATTCAAATAAATTCAGCCCAACCAAAATCAGACCAAACTAACTGATTGACACCCCTAATCAGTGATTTAAAAATCAGACCAAATCAAAATTGGCTGGCCAATATCGATTCCAACTTTGAACTATATCAACCCTAGTCAAATCGGTAGTCCTTAACAAACTGAATCTAAAGTTTTCTAGGATGATTTTGTGTGGGATCAATCCAGATCCCCATTTTAGATTTTTAAACCCGAATCTAGAGGACCTAACAAGTTCAGACAAACTCATGGTATTTTTTTTTTTTTAAGTCAATATTTTGATATCACGTTATGATTATCTATAATAATAGGAAAAAGTTTAATACATGATGGAATCTATAATTAATAAAAGATAGATATTTTACACGTGCATAAACAAGTATTAGAAAATTTTTTCAAAGGAAAAAATAAGGTGCTACAGACTTTGAATCCGAAAAAAATTTGAGCCATGTGGAGGGATGATATAATCATTTGGACTATTATATATGTAAATATTGTTAATAGCCATAGGGTCATAGATCAAATTTATTGGTTTACTAGGGATTGGACTTTTCTACTCGTACCTTATTAGCCACCTACCATTTTCTTCATATTTATTTGAAAGTTTTTGACCTTTCCAACCTTACCTTGTAAACATTTTAATTTATCCATCTGTCCAGATGCATATGGGCAAAAAATTACCAAATGAGCAAAGGGTCGATTATGACATGGGATATGTGTGAAGCATTGAAAAATGATAACTCTTAATTAATATTGTAATTATACTTTAAAATGAAATCTTTACCAATTTCATTAAAATTAAGAATATTGTTATAAAATATAATAAAATTATTATATACGGAAAAAGAAAGTTGCCTTGTCTCGTGGTCCATGCGTCGGAGCATTAGACACAAGATTATGCAAAATTAATGTCCCACCTCACGTGAAATAAAATATTACATCTATGTTGATGCCTTTGCATGCACTTTTATTGTTTCTTGTCCCAATGTAGACCATATGATTAAGCAATGATCGTTTACCCCTAACTATATTTACAATATGGCAAAAACAGTTCCATAATCACATGAGCCTGATGCCCAAATAAATAAGGGGTGAAATGACGTATCTGCCACCATGTTGGCGCAACCTGCTGTGCAACCAAATGTATTATTTTCCTCTTCATAATATTTTACACAAACTAACACGTATGAAAAATTCAATTTTAATTTTGATTTGATTTCACTTTTGATCACAATCACATAGAACTTCATGGATTAACCAAAAGGGTTGGTAGCCTAATGGTGAAAATGTTCTCAATTCATCATTGTTTAAATCAGCTGATTGTGAACTTGAATCTTGACATGTCCAAAAAAAAAAAAAAAGAGCTCATGAATTATTGCAAGATATAGAGATGGCAAAATGAAATCGAAACCATTTATATCCAAAAATAATAATAATTTCTATTTAAATTTTGATTTCATTCATTTCCATAAATTATTATTATTTTGGCAATAAAGAAAGGAGCAGTGGCAGCAAGAGGCAACAGGCAACAGCTGCGCTTTAAATGCTATCTCTGTAAAAAAAAGTTTGCCAGAAACTATAAGGTCCCACATCATCGTCAGATCATATGGATCTAGTCAGTGTCTCACTGCATCAGTGTGGGAATGCAACGTATGTGTTCTTAGATATCAAACCTCACCAGGGGGGACCGATGGAGTACGGCCCTATGGGTGAGGGGGCGAGAGAGAGATGTGAGACTGACACCGCATTCATGTCATGTGTAAAAGGGCCCCCGTGGATGGTGGCCGGTGGCCGGTGGCCGATGGTTGTGGATGAAATCTGAATATAACAACCGGGTCCTTTTGGGAGACTTCTTCTTGCCGCAAGTGGGGGACTTTTCTACCTTATCTTAATCATGGCCAATCTATTGTTTCAAAAACAGAAATTGGATTGATTGAATCCATCAACTCTGAACAGAATTGAATAGGGATGTGTTCGAATTTAGATATTTTTTGATCGAATATGAATATTTTTAAATTAATACGGATGCAGATCGTTGGTTTGATTTTTTTATTTTGGTTCAGTCTCTTATCAATTTTGGTGCAGTCTAATTTAGTTTTTCTGTCACATAACCTCATTCTGAAACATGATCCAATAAATTCATATTGACTCCAATCAATTTGGTATAATTTGTTAGTTTGAGATGTGTCTTTACTCTTGACACCCAAATAATTGATCATGATCGATTTCAATTTTGGAGGTTTTATTTGAGAGACATGTGCAGGCCAATTTTTGGACCGATTCCAAGTCTTTAATACTTGTAGGTTTTCTTTAATAAAAAAATCTACATGGCTAAGAAGGAGAGAGTGTTAATATAAATTCATATGATCAGGATGTGAGGACATGCAAAAAGCATCCTTGTAATGTTGGCATAGGGACAATTTGGGTCTCTAGAGTGTATTTTAGAGGAGCACAAGTTTGAGATGATGTGCAGGCATGGTTTTATTTTTGAATAAGGTAGTAGACTCATAAGAATTATTGATTATTCATCTATTTATTTATTTTTTATTAATAAAGAATCTTGAATTATATCATCATCTAATGATATAGAATATATATATATATATATATATTTATGAGAAAAACAAAAACAGATTATATTATAGATAAAATATTAGGGTTAGTACATCTGATTTTCGAACTAAGTAGATAATGAGAGACATGCTAATTGTTTGACAAAAAATACAATGTCATTACTAGGCCTGAGCTTTAACAAAAAAAGGTGGGGTCAAATGTACATAAAAAAGAGTGGGTAACATGCTCAAAGGCCACGATGTGATATTAGGACCCCAGAAAAGGTTCCAGATCAACCATCATCTCATCTTCTTTGCTTGTTTCAGTCCAAATAGTAGAGTCCTTGTGATTGCTTCAAAATGATCTCCTGTCATAACATAGTTTGCCATTAGTGAGATGCACTCCTTTTGTTGAAATAAGCAATTGGCCCAACCAAAAGACTTAGAATTTTTATCAAAAAAAAAAAAAATGAACAGGTTAATATGACATTGTTTCTGTTTGGGGTTGGAGGTATTCTGGGTGGATTGCATAGGGTATCTGAGCCTCTGAGGTATGAGCTTGTGTTTGATATAACCCATTAATCCAGAAATCAGCATTCCTCAAAATAATAGTTGGGTTTACCTTTTCTTTCAAAAATGTAATAGAGTTCTTGTGCTTCCAAATAAAATACCAAATTATTATAAATATTTGAAAAAAGACCTTCGAATGGACAGCAGGGATGATATTGAAATTAAAGAGATACAAAATGGGAGATTAGAACAAAAGTGCAGAAAAGTGATCGAAAACCCCAAGGAGCGAACAAGACTTTCACGCAAGCATCATAACGAAGTCTTACGGCTTCATCATAAGACTCTCACCAAAAAAAAAGAAGCAATTATTGTAAGACTCATTGAATTAGTATTGGCAAATGAAGTTGACTAGTCATATATCTGTTGTTGCTCTAATTGCCCACATCAGCCTTAGCTATTGGCCTTTACATCAGAATTAAGAACCCGTCCAGTTTCCCTGTACTCATACACAAGAAAGCTAGCTTGCAACTTGCGTGTTTCTATGCTTAGACGAAGGTAAGTGCAAAAAAACTATGCTGTCCCTGCCTCATGGGCTGAAAATGTCTCGGTGCGGTCTTCCATTGGTTTGCGCATGCGCATTGGTACAATGACCACGCAAGCATGTATCGTTTTCTTGTCTTTCATTTAGGGGAAAAAATGTCTTTAGTCGCACGGCCTTTGCACCATCATGGGGCTAATGAGGGGTCGCACATGGGCATAAAGATAGGATGGGTTTTTTGGGTTTCATAGGGGTGGGGGAGGGGGTGGCGTAATTTCACTGCCCACTGTGTTTGGGCGCAGAGGCCAGGTGATAGCCGGATCCCAATTTCGGGTTTTTAAATCCTGTATGGGCCCCTCACTAAAACAATGGGTCTCTTACCCTCTTATTGGTGAGTCTAGATTCTCTATCCACGTGGGGTGCCTCTCAACATGTTGGAAAGCCTATGAAATGGAATCTCCCTTATTCATAGTAGATTCATGGGAAAATTACGTGATTACCCATTATTGCGTTTGCTTTTACAAAAATATCCGTATTGTGTTTGCATCAACAGATTTACACAAATCGAGTTTGGGTATTACAAATATACCCAAAATAGTATTTGTGGAACGCCTTTTATTGTATGCCTACGAGTTGGGACATCAATGTCTTTTTCTTTTTTTTCTTAAAGAACATCTTCATCTTGGTCGACAGTCGACACCCATGTCTTCTATGCTAAGCCAACCTGCAAGAACATCGAACACACCCTCAACTATCTCGTCTGCTCTGCCGACCCTAGAGATTACCTTTTCACTATCTCGTTTGCTCCGTCGATCATTGAAATTACCTCTCATCCACTACAACAGCCATAGAACTATATACCAAACGCACGACAAATTACCCCTTCCCGCTGCTACTCCCCCACAAACCCACCCTCAGCCTTCAGATTGTGCAACCCCCACTCCCTATGGTTGACTGCAAAGGAATCCTCCTTGTGAGTAAACATGACTTTCAAAACCCTTGTGACAAGGAATATGTTGATCACCAACACCGTTGCAAATCCAAAGATTGGGAAACCCAACTACATGAAGACCTGAAAAAAAAAAACAAAACAGGGCAGAGAGAGACAATAGGAGCACGGAAAACTAAATCAACGGGGAAAAAAAAACCATAAATAAATCAAAGATCGCCATTTTGCCTTGTCCGTCGCAGCACCCACATCGTTCGCCTGACTGCTGCAACTTTCTACCGAGGTCGTAACCCCCAACCATGAGCCATCTCGCCTCACCTATGCACCCTTTGCCACCATCGCCTCACCCGTTGCAAACCTCTATCGACGTCGGCCTCACCGCAGCCCCATCGCCTCACCCATCAGAGAGAGAGAGAGAGAGAGAGAGAGAGAGAGAGAGAGAGAAGACAAGCTAGTTTATTGTAGAGGGGTTTCTCTCACTATTATTTCCTTTGGCTTCCGTCCGCTTTTGCAGCTGAATCTAGAGAGCTTACATTGTAGGAAGAAGAACAAGCAGCAGTAGTAGAAGAAAAGGAAGTGGAGGGTGGAGGGTGGAGGTTCCTCGGGTGGGGTCGGGTGGGTTGGGTTGGTTTGCAGGAAAAAAGGAAGTGGCAGGTGGAGTTGCAGGAGGAGGAAGAAGAAGAAGAAGAAGGGGTGGGTGGATGGGTCCGGGGGCAAGAAGAAACAACTACCTTTTGTTGGAAACAGTTGTTTTAGATCTGATTAGAGGAAACTAAAACAAAATCGGAAAAATTACAACCGATTGCAGGAGAATACATGCCTAATTCGTATGCATACGATAAAAGACGTATGATTAATAATATTCTGAGTATATTTGTAATACCTAAACTCATTTTGTGTAAATCTGTGGAACCAAACATAATGTGGATATTTTTGTAAAAGCAAACCCAATAATAGGTAATCACGTAATATCCCCTAGATTCATTGGAGGTGAAAATTCCATTTCATAGGTGGTCCCCATGTGGGGAGGCAACCCATGTGGATAGAGAATCCGTACTCCTTATTGGTGTGGTTCCCCACTCTAACATCTTACCTCAGGTATCAGGAGAAACCGCGTTTCCCACTCTTAACATCTAACCTCATGAGAAACCTTTATTTATATATCATTTATGTGATTGAGGTTTTTGTCTGATTGCATTGTACATTAACACTTCCTTGTCTCTTTCTTTCTCTTCCCAAAATAGAGGGTAGATATGCAGCTGGCAACGTTCTGTCTCTCATTATTTATAAAACTAAAGTAAAGTCTACGAGCAAACAGTGGAAGTTACATCAACACTTTTTCCCTCTTCCTGACACTTCTCTCTCGTCCTTAGATCATTGTCTCCTATTAATAAACCGTCATCATCCTTTTGCTCAGTGATTTCCAAACACTCATCCTTTTGCTCAGTGATTTCCAAACACCGTCAGCATCGAAAACCCTCTCCCATAATATTATTAAACATGTGAAAAAAGCCAAGTGTGAGGAGACCAAATGGTCGTTGAATTGAGAACCGAAACTTAATTACTTAACTAATTTTTGTAACGTAAGAGTTTCACACTCGCACATAATCTGAATCAACCACATAGTTTAAATTAAAACAAAGGAGAAAGAAAGAGAGAGAGAGTGACAAATGTAACAAAAAAGAAGGGAAAGAAGACAAGTTCAAAGCAGCCAATTAGGACAAAATCTTGACGTTAACAGAGGAGAATAATATGACTTAAGGATAATTTATAATAATATACATATATATGGATAGTGCTTCTATTGCATATGGGTTTATTCATCTCCTTATTCTTTATTTAATGCTTTTTTAATTTATTCAATTTAATTTATTATTTTTTGTTCTTCTTTGTCTACTTCACAGCTGCACTCCAATTTCCTTTGTCTAAGATGCTGAATGCCGTCAAAACCCATGATATCATGTTCCCTGAATTCCTGATACTTACGTGGCATTGCTCCCCACCGTATAGCATCTCTACACGTGGAAACAAGGTCATTGGTGTCATCACAAAACTGTTCATAAAGCATTTACATATGGGTAGATAATTCAAGACTTGTTAAGAGTTTAAATTTACAATGTCAGCTAGGAGTTCTTAGAAAAACAAGTTTTCTTTCACCCGCAGTGAAGGGCCATTGGCACAATAACAACTTCAAATTGTTTTAAGAAAGGGTAATTTCGATTTCGTAAATAAGGGATGAGAGTATAATGATTAGGGATGAAAGTTTAGCCTTGACAACCCAAACCCGCCTTGACTCGCTTTGAATCCGAACAGGACTTTTGTCAAGTTTTCTGACCCTGGGGATGAGTTAGGGTTGAAAAACCCCAATCTTGGGTTAGGGTTGGGTTGTGTTGGGCTCGGGTTGAGGCCTCAACCTAGCCCAACCCGACCTAACTCGATTGGAAATTTAACCCTGATTTTTTATATTAGAATTTAGGGTTCCTATTGATATATCATTTTTTTATAATTTTTTAATTTAGAGGATATGAATGGAAAAAACAGGTCAATGAAGGTTAATCCAACTACTACAAAACTCAGGGTCAACCCAACCCAGCCAGCATGACCCAACCCGGCTCTAATAGGGTCAATTAGGGCTGGGTTGGGCCTATGTTGAATTTTGAGGATTTAGGGTTGGGTTAAGGTTTTAAGAAACCCGACCCGACCCGACCCTGTTCACTCATAATAATGATGACAAACATTTTTCACCCTATTGATAAAAAAAATAATTCAACTTCAATAGAGCATCTGAAGGCAATAGGCATATGTTGTTGTCTTATATAACTACTTATATGCGCTTGTGTTTTCATAATTTTTGTGACAAATCTTTATAAGTAAACGATCTATAGCACACAGATTGAATTCCCAGTTTCATTTGATACATTTAACAATCTTTCATAGGCCCAAATTTTGTGAACAAATATTTAGTTTCAATTCAACAGAAATAAAGCTTTGAAAATCTAGGGTCTATGAGCATATGATATGTATCGATCTCGATGAGATAGATCTATTGGCTATTTTTCTAAAAATCAGGGGTTTTGACCCTTTTACTCCTAGTCCATACTGTTCCACCGATGTGGGATTGACCAGTTATCAAGATCAATGGCTAGTGATACCAATACACATCAACCACGGTACCAAGGTCTCAAACCATGGTCAAGGAGGACATGACAAGTATACCACTTTTGTACTTGGCCCTAAACAATGATATCAACGATTCATTGAAGGTGTAGCGGGTTTTATCACTCAACTCCCACCTAACAGTACATGGTTGATAATGGCCTTCCCTAGTCCAATCCAAGGATCAAATGAGGTGGCTTAAGGGTGTGTTGGTTAGGTAAACCAATTGGAAGACACTCTTTCGAATTATAATTCTTAATTTTTTGGGTTGTTTGGTTCCACTAGGATGACCCTCATATGTGAGAATGACCATATTACAAAGGATGTCTCTCAAATCTGAGTTTACGTCAACACCAACATTCAGATTTGAGCAACATTCTTGCACCTTAATATAAAAGGGAAAAATGGAAGAAATGCTCTACGGAAGCCATTAAATCCGCGACCTTCACCGACTTGAGCTTCACAACTGCTTCGATACCCTCTCACCCATGAAGGAAACAATCTATCCCCGGCGACTGGTTCAATATCCTCTCCACCACGAACGAAATAGAGTTTACCACCGGTGATTGCAGTCTAATCCCCTGCAGGTGATCCCTTAATAACTATTCAATTCCAGAAAAAGATCACCCTAGCTTTCTTCTTTGAATCTACGCTAATCGTGAGAGAGAGAGAGAGAGAGAGAGAGAGAGAGAGCCATGGCTTTTGCAATTCTCAGGCGATTGGACGGCAATTCAATGCAGTGGATGGCGACTGGGACTCGAGCTGTTGTTTCTAGGGCTTTTGCGTTTGTTTCAGTTGGAGTTGACATCGTTGATATTTGGGCTCCCTGTAAGTTCATTTCCTTCTCTTCTTTTATTTTTTGTCCTCTTTCTGCTCTTCTTATTTATTCATTTATCTGCCATAATTGGATTTTTTTTTTCTTGATTTTGTTCCATTTGCCTCATTTGTTCATGTTGGTGGGTAACTGATGCTTTTTCAAGAAATTTGGCTGAAGATGCAGTTCCTTTCACCTACGAATTTCCTAGCATTGAAATTTAAAATTTTAACATTTTCTTTAGTTGCTTGCGCTCTGCCAAATGGGTTGCATAATTTTAATTGGAACATAATTACTCTGTTTTTGTTGTGGAACTTGACATAATTACATTGATTGAGCGTTTGAAGCTTTTATGCGGCAATTTTGTGTGCATTAGTGAGGTCCTATATTATTTGTTATCATTTGCAAACTCTTTTTATCCAACATTCTGTATTTTCCATGAGATCTTATCTACTTTGTCAATGGAACAAACAATTGATGCTCTACCCATCTCATTTTCCAGGGCACACTCACTGGGGTTTGTTCTAAGGCTCATGTGCCTAGTTACAAGAACAACATCGATAAGCTCCAGGCCAAAGGGATTGATTTTGTAATTTGTGTGGCCGTCAATGACCCATATGTTATGAAGGGCTGGGCAGAGAAGCTTGAAGCAAATGATTATATCAATTTAATCAAACAATTTTATAGGAAGAATCATTATACAGGATTAGGGTAACCAAACAGTTTTACATGAAGAATCACTACACAAATTTAAGGTAACCAAACAGTTTTCCAACAAGAAACATGTACTAGACTCAAGGCAACCAAACGATTTTTCAGCTATATAGGTAGTTTAGAAGAATGTCTCTCAAAAGATTTAACATCCATATTCGATGGATACACCATTTGATTTACGCAACCAAACGCACCCTAAGAGATTCCCTCCCTCTTCACCGTGGGTAAAATATTACCAGAATGTGTCCAAATATACTTTCCCTATCTCCAGAACTCAACCATGATATCCTCAAATGAAGAAGCATTATTACCTGCGACACTCCGCATACTTCTTATAAAGCTAGATCCTTCGAAGCATTACAGTTCCTATAGCCATCACATTGGAAGAATCCATGCTTTACTGAATCTGGGATCTGTCTGGAAGGAATTCCAAATGTCAGATACATTGTATACTAAGTACTGTGACTACAAAAAGCAAATCATCCACAGAAAGGAAACCTTCTTGAAGAGGTGAACATGGCAACTTTTCTTTTGCCCGTAAGCCTACACCAAGGCAGTATCCAGCTACAGGGGGATGGGGAAGCAGATAACTAATATGGCTATACTAAACAGTAATACATACACTTGGACCATTTGCAGAGGCTGCATCCAAACAATTCAATAGAGTATTCCTTATTAGTATTATTGGAAATATTAAGGAGCCAAGGGAAAATTTGAATTATTGGTATTTCTGCATTTAGCATTAATAGGGAAATCAAATTCCTGAACATACAGAATAATTTATAGATGTTCTTTAACCGATCAAAGTGAACTGATATATGAATAGTATCTGAAAGATTTTTAGCCTGCCAAGTCACAAGTAAACATCAAAATCTCAAGTTGGGAAGATGTCTCTAGGCAAGATCTTGTCCTCTGTTATTGCTCTGCATTCAACAGAACAAACTACGGAAATTGGATTAACAAATCATATATGAAACAAGCAGGCAGGATTACTCATCTCTGACTAAATTGGTAGGGCTCCTATGCTCCAACACCATATTTCTTTTAACAAGAAGAAGATCAATCCCACAAAAAATACATAAACAATGAAGCATAAATAAATACATCTCTGCGGCTAAAACCAACAGAGTTGCAAGTCAACACTAACAACCGAAAAGAATACATCAGTTTTCACTTCCAAGAGAGTTTTCATATGAAATAACAAGATCAATGACTGAAGCCCAATAGCATCCTTAGATTATATAAAATATTAACTTAATCATACCAAAATCCCTGATACAACTAGGACTAGCCCCACAACTAATGAGACTTGAACCCATATGATGCACAACAATAATGACCTTGTGAAAGCAAAACAGGCAGACATGACCTGTGTGGCTGCATTTCTAAAAGACAATTCAACAGCACCTGCGACTAAGCATAATAAGGAATTTCCCTCTTTTTCTCTCATATATAAAGGCAAATGCAGTGCCAACCTCAACTGCAGGAGATTAAAACCTAGGTGAAAAAGATCAAATTGAAGTAGAAGTTCTGCAGTCCCATATAAGAGTAGGATCCAAAGATTTGAATGCAAACCTTCTGATCGATATCAGACACCTGTGTTGCGACTCGCCACTGGAGCATAACCTTCAGATAAACCTATAAAGAAGGCAAATCGTGTAGATAAAATGCTCAATATGGGGATCATAGCCCCCAACTTTTGTATGTTTTCTATCAACCTTCCTGTGAGGTTCTCCATTTTTTATTGACATATATGGAGTTTGTTCTCAATGTTGCTAATCAATAAAATATTCCTTTATGTATAACCACAAGAAAAAAAAGGTAGAAGCTCTGCATCATTACTAAATCTCTGATTACTCATAAACTGTAGACTCATAATTGCTAATAGTAAAACCTTTGAGCGAGGGAGGGGAGCACAATCCTTTACTGAATCTACAACAAATACAGCCTCTCATTGAAATTCTACAAAATCACCACTGAAGTCACACTACACATCTCTTCTTGCAAACAAGGTGGTGAAAGGGAGTGTAATGGATAAGAAGAAACCCTGACAAATATCGATCTCACCTGCATATATTGAATAAGTTGAAAAACAAGTTGGAAGAAACAATTTCTTTCAAACCAAGAAATTAAGAGAGAGAAAAAAATTAGGGGAGGGGGGGAGAAGTAAAGACCTATGGACCTAAAGGGCCAGACAAACATAAGCGTAAGCCACAAAGTTCAAGTTCTCACTCAGCAGGACCAAGTTTTTATCAGTTATGATGCAAAGGAATAAATCTATAGAGTTGTTCCGATTGGTAATATTAGAGTTATTGCATTTTTGAGTTGGGCCACTAATGGTTATTGTTATAGTAATCACAAGTCATAATATTAATAATAAGGGAGTGTGTTCTCTGAGCAAGCAGGGTATTCTACACTCTCTCACATTTACATTTTTTAATCAATATTTTTTTCAATTTAAAAAAATAATAAATATATGTGAGGAGGCATAGCTTTTCCCTAATAATAAATTGCAAATTATTATTTAAAGTAAATCAATTTTCTATTTTCTACTAAAAGCAAAAATTGCTATCATTGGTCATTCAAATGCTCATACTTTAAGAAAGTTATCACTTTTTAATGTCATGCAATAAGTTTTTGTTAACTTGGAGTTAAAATTTGAGTCACAGACTCACAGTTGGTAAAAGAAATGACACATACACAAAATACCATTCTTATAACCAAAGTTGGTGAAAAAGAAGTTGTAATATTACTTTTTTTTTTTCTCTTTTGGTGAAATGACTTGCCAGCCTCTTCTTTTGTTGCTTGTTTCCAAAGAATAAAGGAGTTGCTGCAGTCTCCTTCCTTGGACTTGCAACTGATGTCCTATTTGCCCGTAATATGCTGGAACTTATGGAAAAACTTTCACTGAGCTGCCTTCGAAGGAGTTTTTCCTAATCCCTTTATCTTTCATTTTGAAGATTGACACAGAACTTAAATCCAAGAATTTCTTAGAGAAAATGCAATTAATTTTTTGATGTTATTAGTACTTCTTCTATGGAAGAAAGAAGATCAACCTCAGCTATATCCCAGGACTTTTTTAAAATTTTTTATGAGGGTCCATCTGCAAGAAGTTTTCTGGGGCTCTTGCTGGAGTAATTATCTTAGACCTGTTTGGTTCCTTTGTAATGCTAAAGCTTCACACTTCCTTTCTTCAGCTCCAATGCCTGGCTGCTTAGCTTTTTTACTTGTTAAAGCTTTAGCATTGATAGAATGACCTTGGTTTCAGATATACTATTCATGATATAAAGCTACCTACGATTGTTCAGCTTGGAGGATGACAAACATCTACATTCAGAGTTTGAAGAATCAATTTCATAGCATCCTCTGTGTAAAGCATCCTCGAGCTGTTATCATTAATGCTGATTTTTTGCTCAAGATGTTGATATTCTCTCTCTTTTCCCCCCCCCCCCCTTCTCTTGTATCAGGGGAATTCATTCAAACTTGTTTTCATCAATAAAAGCCATTTCTTTCATTCTGGTTTAAAAAAATTTATAGATAACTAGCAAGACAGTGTAAAAGGTAATACTGAAGCTGAACCAATCACTTCTTCCTTAGTTATTAGATTGTGTTAGGAACTTAGGATCCATGCAAATGACTGGTCAACTAATTAAGCAAATCCATCACCCTAAAAGGCAAATGCATAAAGTACTGCACCATTACAATAGGAGCTATAATCTTAAATCTTAAGAATAAAAGAAAAAGAAGAAGTTTTAAAAAGACTATGTTCTTCACCACGAAAAAAAAAGTAGTATGTTGACCAACTTTCATATATGGTTTAAGCATAGAAGGATGACATCCAAAATAATTCATTTCTCCACAAAATCTCTCCATCATATCGAAAACCCTCGAAGATTACACCTTTTGTTGTTTTCTTGTCCCAGCTTAATCGAAAGATAGAAAACCCAAACAAGCTTCACTGAGAATAAAGCTTAAAGCGTACTAAGAAAAATACAAAATTTGCAGCCAAAACAGCACTTAAAAAGTTGTTAAAGGTTACTCTTGGCAAGCTTCGGGTACAAGTGTGTGCAAAGGTCATAGAGTATCTTCTCCGACTGAAACAGTAAATGCCACATAGAGATTCATGGCAGGAAGAGAAAACAATCAAATCAATGACGAACCTGAAGACTACTCCCACTCTCATCATCCAATTCACAGCATTGTTACTACCATCTCCATTTCCGAACACCTTGATGCGGAAGCTATCGGGAGAGGCGCAGAGAGAGTCAGCTAGCGTAATACCCACGCTTCCTCGAAACGATTTGGCTGTGTTTAAGGGTTTGGAGATGGAGAGTTGGAAGGGATTGTGGATTCGTGATTGTGAGAGAAGAACTTCTCGCAATCCTTAACTGCGTTTTTCTTTTTCTCCTATGCTTCACCCTTCGCTTCTTCAAGTATCAGTTTAGGGAGTGAACCGATATATTTACATAAAAACCCTTAGTTACCTTTCTCCGCCATCTTATTTGAGACGTTCTCAGAAAAGGGGAACAGGGGAAGAGAGAAAATGATTCCTCTGCTCTCACCTCCATTTTCGTTTTCGACAATCTTTGCTTCAGCAAAGAGTTTAAATCCCGCGGTTTTTTGCTACTCCAGAACTCAAAATCCAACGGATACCTCTCGAAATTCCAGAGTTCAAGCTCAAGATAAAGCTTCTTGTTCTCTTGTATCCAACCTAATCTCTTTAGCCGCAGTTGTTGCGACTCTAAATTCAGCTCTACCCTCCCATGCAATTCTCTCACTCAACTCTCAGACACCTCCCCTTTCTCCTACCACTCCATTCTCACAATCTAAGAAGTTAGAGACTGGATTAGAAGCTGATGGGTCAGTATCTCCCCTTGATTTCCTCCTATTTACTATTTTCCGAAGAAGATATCTATGGTTTCAGTGAATGTTTTGTTGTTCTTGCAGGAAAATTAGACCATGTCCCTCCACAAATCCGGGTTGCATTTCTACAAACCCAAAGTCATCATCCTTTGCTTTTCCGTGGGTGATTCCAGATAATTCTTTGGATAATGCGGTTCAGGTGATTTGAGATTATCTCTTCCTTTCAACTTATCTATTACATACCTCTTGAGGTCCAATTGAAGCTAGTAGGGTTTCAACGTTTTGCAGAAGTTACAGGAAGCCATCATCAATACTCAGAAGAATGCAAAGATTCTGGTCATCAAAGATACCCCATATGGTAAAATTGAAAACTTTTGTTTTCTTCAACCTATTGCATCATTATCGAAATTTGCCTTCTAACCATGATTTTCCTGACTTCCTCCTTTGTGCAAATAGTGGGATGCATAGAGTCTTCCAGATATCCCAGAATTCTGCTTCTTATTTAGTTGCTTCAATTGATTTCATCAAACTTTCCTGTGCATATTGCGTATTCTCTGATGATGGTTGTGTTCGTTTTACATAATAGGGCTGTATACAGAGATTTATTGTTTAGGATAAGGGTTATTGACGTGCATCATGAAGCCTTCTAGTTGCATAAGACTTGCATATACAACAATGGTGGATTGATACTAAAAAATTCCCTACCATGTTCTAGTCAAAACTAGGCCACCTAAACCCATTAAGCTGGCTATCATCCCTGGCTACCACTGGCACTGATGATGGCATACAGTAATCAGTTTGTGAGAACTTTGTTTCTAAATTAAGTAGTTGTCTGTTGCCACTGCAGGCCAATATCTGTAAGTTTAGAGGTTAACAGGGTTTTCTGATGCCCTGTTTTGAGTATGACATTGCAAGGATCTGTGTTGATAATCCATCCATCTTGGTGTTCTGTAAAACTTGCTGTCTGAGGCCCTCCAAGATCCATGTTTGAAATTCCTTGTCATGTCCTACTCAAAACTAGGCAATCTCAATTCATGAAATCTGGGATCATCTCTGAACTTCTGATGATCATTTCCTTCGTTTCTTAATTCATTACTGATTGCTGTTATTGCAGGCCAATATCTACAAGCAGAGGTTGACGGGGGTTTCAGCCCAGACGTGCTGGAGTTCTTGGTCAAAGGAGACACAGTTGCCTATAGATCAGTGGCCGCTAAGGTTATCTACATTTACCCATTCACCACAGCTTTAGGAGACTCTAAAGGGCAGGAAGAGAGAATGCAGAAGATCCTTGACCAGTTGGGTTGGTATGCTCCAAGTTTTAACACCATGGATTGAAAATGATATTTATCTGAAACTTAAAAGAGAATACCTTTCAGAATTCAATTGTCCCTCCCCATCTTCATGATTGCTCTATATATTTTCAACATACAGAGATCCAGATACAGTTGTATGCACTCTGCTTTCACAATTCCGAATCAGAATCTGAAAACTATGGAATTCTAGGAGGTTGTGGACCTGGGTTCACAATGTAGCCATATGAGATTCAAACTATATCTAATGCAGAAAATTCTTTAATGGAGATTGATGGACATACTTCCGTTAAGTTCCAAATTCTGTCCCATATTGTTGGTGATTGACTCTTCTTGGCTTTGCTGTAACAATGAGCCTGCAACACCATTTGAAGAACCTGATGTTAGATTTTATCCCTCTTTGGTCTCACTTTATGACAATAGATGATGGTTCTCCAATTTGTCTTTCCATGACTAGAGAGATATGCACCATCAATGGATATAGGTAGTTAAGGGAGTTAAACTACCTATCCACATAAGCATCTCTAGATCTGATGTGGCAATTAGGTCCACATCAGCCAACGAGCTAAAGATAATTAAATTTTGATAATTAAACCATCTGCATTTTTCAAAAACAAAGGTTATTTATGAAAAAAACAAATCATGGAATAATGTGGTGTCACAAGTTTGCTCCACTATGGTGTTATAGGGTTCAAATTGCTTCATCTATTTTTCACCATTTCTATGTAGCAGTTTGTTATGTTTGTCCCAAATTCTTGACCTGTTTCGAAGATTGACCAGTTCTAATATATTTTGGTTGCAACCCGAATGGGATTTCTGAGGTTTGTGATGATAACAGAGGGGTTGGGCATAGGCGCGATCTCCTGAGTCCATTTAGGAGATCATTTCCCTCATTAGTCAGTTTGATCTCTTTAGGATATTATAATGGAGAAGAATTCTGTTCTTATAGGATATGCCAGAGGGTTTCAGATTGTTGTTCAAAAGGAGGCATAGCTTATCAGATCTTATCATCAACTTTAAATTTGTTTTGTCAAGAGAGAATCATGCCTGTATTTTGTAAGGAAAATCTTGAGTCGGAGGTGAATGTAAACTTCTCAAAAAAGCTGCTTTTCAAGGGAATTCTATCGATGGGAAATCCTCTTAATGTGATTATTTTCCTTTCCCACACAACAGCCTTGAATTGGGGCTTTACAAGGACTTGAAAATGGTCAAAGCCCATCCAATAACAATATAAATTGGGCTGGGCCTTGGCTTGGAAAAAATTTCAATTGTTGAACTAGTCCAACCCAACTTTACATGATGAAAATCAAAGGTAGGCCCAATCACTTTCATGGGCCAGCCCCTGAACAGTCATAACAAGCTCCTGGCTGAGGTTTCTGAGGTTTTAATGTTTTATTAATTGTGGTTAGTGAGAGACATGTGAAGCGGGGGTATTTCTATCTGATAAAAGCGATCCAATACCTATCTATTTCAATCTGTAATGGTTTTGAGATTATCGATACCACGATACCTATTCCAATACCGCACTCTAAAACCATGGTCTTGACCTTGGTACTACTTCCTTGTTCTTTCTTCTTCCTCGTGCTTAAAAATATTATATCACATTGTACCAAAATATCATAAACATATCAGTTCACACTTCACAGCCTTACCGAATACCCAAATTCCGACTGCATTTATGATATATCTTGTAAAAACAAAATATCGTATATCCTGTAAAAGAAAAAAAAAATTGTGAAAGTATCAAATGGAAACTGTATCAAAACTGTATTTATACCAGATAAGGTGTTGTATTTATACTTGTAGAAACACAACCCTAAAAGCGATGCAAAAGGTAATGGAAAAACAAGAACAAACAATGCACACAAATTTATGAGGTTTGGCAAAATTGCCTACATCCTTAGTGAGATGAAATTCTGCTTCACTATCAATAGAGAATAGGGTTACAACACTCATCCTCACACCTCTTAGTATTGCTCGTGTTATATATAGAGAAAAAAACAAACCTCGCTACAAATATATAGCCAAAAATCCCTAATCTATAAAGTACAAAACTATCATCAAATAAAAAATTCGAGCGAGGGCTGTGTCACCCTACACCCCTACTATGTAGGGGGCTTCCTGCCCCGTTCAACCTTCTCAGTGCCGTTCTATTCTGTTGAGGCGTGTGTGCTAGTAATCACTGGATTAAATTGTGACGGAATACAAGACATCATACACTAATAATATTGCATAAAAATAGGATTTTTTTTTCTTAATATGATATAGTTTCGATATCTACTCTTGGTCTGTAGTACAGTGCAAAATTATCGAATTGACACCCTTAGATTAATCTTCTCAGTTCAACAGTAGAGGATGGGATCATTAGAGTCCATTGGTTCAGTGTTGCTGATAGAAGGAAGCAGCCGATGGGGGACCCCTGCTTGTGTCATGTGGGACCTCGCATGGATCGAACAATAGAAAATTGATCGCCTAGGGATGTATGACCGGCGGCAAAATTATAAGAGAAACGGAAAGTGGTTACATGGATGGGGGCCATGACAGATAGGATAGATATTTGATAAAATGTCCCAGTGGGATGTAGAAAATGTGGTAGAGCAGTTAAGGCCTTGAGGAAGACACAGCATATCAAGTTTCATGTTGAAGGCGTGACCATTTCTTGTTCATTAATATAATTTTTCATGGACCAAAGGTTTAGGTTTAAGAAATCGGTGAATCAGGTTAGGAATCAGTCAGAATTGATCTTAATTTTTGTCCTTTCGAATCAAAATATTCCCATCAAAATTTCTAATTTTGAATCAATTTGAATCAAAATCAATAGAGACTGATTCCACCACCAATTCCTGTTTATAGACCCATGAAAACCAGTTGGACCACCATTCTAGGGCTGGGGCCATGGAGGACAATGGAACTGGCCCCTTTGCCCTTTTAAGCCACGATATTATGCTTATCTCCTTTTTTACTCCAATTTGTACCAGATTGTTGTTTTCTTGAAAAAAATTATCTTATCAAATTGGAGGTCCTTGAATTTTTTTGGAGGGTACATGGTAGGAGGTCCTTCAATTATCTATACCATTGAAATTGTCACGTCCTTCTTCAATGTATCACAAGTGCTAAATTGGTGGATAAAAAGGAATAGACCTAGATGGGAGAAGGATTGATTCTCTTAATGACCAATATGAAATCACTTTCAAAACCTTCAGGTGGGGCTCTATCACTCGTCTTTTTATTAAAAAAAATTTAAGAATATATTCCAATAAAGAATATCCAAAAAAATTGTCTCACATCCACCCATAAAAAATAATAAATAAATATATAAAGGGAAAATGACATGAAAGTCAGCGGGACACAATGGTATCAGGAAAACTAGCAAATGTAGACCACTGGATTAGATAGATTACATCAATATCGTTGGGTATTTGTTGTCTTACGTAACCTACCCAGCCCCGACGTTGTACAGTCACTCTTCTTCTCCTTCACTATCAGCATTTGTTGTCTCACCTTTCGTTTAAAATCGAACTGAATCAATCAGTTCGATTTTGTTTTCAAAATCTAGAATATTTTCTTGTTTGGTTTGAGGCTGAAACTGTCAATTTGAATGGAATCAAACCTAACTATTCGAATTACACATAGATCTTTTGACACTTTAAGTGGCCGATAAGTTAATCATTTTTAGTGTTTGAAAAGAGTTTGGTGGATTAATACCCTAACAATTTTTTTGGTTGGTGAAAATATAAAAAATTGGTCCTAACTCCTAACACCTAAAATAGGGTCCAAATCGAATGAAAAGTGAATCAAAAACCTAATAGTGAACTGAATAAAAACTGAACCAAAACTAAATCGATTCAATTTTGGTTTAGAAAACAGGTTTCTATTCAGTTTCAATTTCAATCTCCATATACTATATCTTGAACTGAAATCGAACCAATTGATATCCTTGATAAATATATGTATCAATCCAAAGAGTGGTATTTTTTTTTTAAATAGAAAAAGAAAATATAAATTAAGTAAAAAGCTGATCACTTACATCCTTGTTTATAGAGTAGTTCAATCCATCTGTTCAGGTAATGGAGCTGCCCAAGATACTATACATATTAGAAGAGTCCATTGGAGTTAGTTTTATATCCAGCATGTAAAGTAAACAAGTAATAAACATCAAAAGATCAAATGCATCATCTTTTCAGACCTCTTCCTTCATGAATCTTTTTCTCCAATGAATGTTAGCAACCTAGGAAGATGCTTCTTGCCTTTTGTGCCAACATATGTCCTCAAATGACAAAATCTAGAAGATTTGATTTGATTCTTTTTTCTTCACCATCCACCCTACAAGTAGGGCAACGGGTCCACTATAGAGTAACACATGTTAGGGTTCTAATTTGTGGTTGACTCAGATGGATTGGACTTATCTATAGACTGTAGCGCAGATTTAAGGGTTGGGAGTCCTCATACATGCCATCCAAGACATGCGCAACCCTTGGATTTGCACTACATGCTGTGTCACGTGACAGAGGATCCCAGTCCGACACATATGTGAAAATTGATACTTAATCAATCTAGACCACTTCATACTTCAAAGATTGAATCGATCCTGATTGGTTAGGTTCAATCCCCAAAACCATATAATTGACCCTTTAGATTTGAAAGCTAATGATTCAGTCCCAAAAACTCTAGAATAGATCGCTCTAGATCAACAGAAATCACTGAATCAAGATTGATTTCAATTTCAATCGATTAATATACGATTGAACTGATTTCAAATTTTAAAACTCTAACCAGCACCTTTTCTTTCCCTCTCTTTCTCACATGGAATGATCTCTCTACCTTAATATATAAGAGGCGAGGAAAAGAAATTCTACTAAAAAGAAAAGTGAAGAAAACAAAAATGAGAGTTGATATAGGGCCCATGAAACTGGCAATAAGATGGGAAATCTCTAGTGAGATTCCTGTACGGAGTCGATAATACTCCTATACTTCTCTCGATTCCTTATGCACACCATCCAAACGCATTGGACAAGAGATTTTCTTGTAGGGTGTGGTGAAGGAAAACTGTCACCTTTTATATAAGCAAAAGTTTCTCTTGGCCAGCTTGTATTACAGGTTTCTTAACAGGTCACCTATTTTTGCCAAGTGAAGTCATTTTTCTGGTAATTCTAATGGTTGGAACTTGGAAATGATCAAGGGAGTAGTTTGGATTGGAATTAAATTCAATCAAATACCGCCATATGTATGTACATGCATCCCTACATTTGTCAAATATAACAAAAATAAAATGAAATAAAATAAAATGAATGTGATTTTTCTTTTAATATGAAAAATCATATTTTGATCTAGAATAGGTACGTATTGCTATCAGTATTGGTATTAGGTGGATCAAGAAGTCATAATTGTTCCTATATAATGTAGTATTTTAATTACTCCTCGGCTTATTCTTAAAAATTATATAATGTAATGCAAGGGTTAAAAGAGTTTCAAAAAGTTGAAAATACCTAAAAAAGGTATTTTATATTAAAATGGCAAAATATTTTCCTTTCATTAAATATTTTTTATTGGTCTTTCATAAAATTTTTATTGCTCTATTGCTACCCAATGCTTGCATATTTGCAGGTTTGAATAAAAAAAATACCTCTCCACAAAAAGTGAGGGTGAGGCTGCCTACATATGTTTTTCCTTAAATCTAAAGTCTAAAAATAATGAAAGCCCCGTGCATTAGATACACCATTTTTCTTTTAAAGGTTAATGGTTGGTTGAGAAACTTTGACTTAAATCTTGAGTCTACTCTCCAATGAGATTCATGACGTTTGATGGAATGAGAATCAATTACTCAAAAAAAAAAAAAAAAAAATATGACACAGAACGATACAGACCTTTCCCCCTTCAAAATAAGATTTTTTTTGGTAAGCTCAAAATAGGAAAGTGAAAGGGGGATTAGATGATGGATTAAAAAAAAAAAAAAAATGAAGAAAGACCAAACAGAGAAGTGTGGGCACGATGATATGTACACTCTTGTGCTGGTAGACTATTGGATCTAGATCATCTCTAGCGGCTACGCTGCTAAGAGGCATCCCGATGGTTGTGAGGGCTCGGGTTGTCTCTATATTATTTGAATGGGTTTGGGTACCATTTTCTTGTTTTTTTTTTTGGGTGAGGTTAGGTTATCACATTAACTAGTTTGTATTCATTAATTCTATTCCAAAGAACTATATTTAAAGTTCGTCAAAATCCAACTCATCAACACTTAAAGTTTTCATTTAAATTTTGAAAAAAAAAAAATCTTCCTAGTCGCATGGCCATGTGCTAACGCGGAAGCCAATGAAGATGCACAATGATCTACACAACCAAAAACCTTTCTTCTTTCTTTTCGAAATATTAATTTTGGCAACAAAAAAAAGGGTAAACATAGATTACAAATGAATACACAATTAAATGATATGATAAGAACAACGTGTCTACAAAATTTAAATACCAACGACCTTTGACTTTAAAAGAAAACAACAACCATCTCAATTGGAAGACATCCAAAAAAGATTCATGTCTCCCATACATCAGTTTGAAAATCGTTTGCAGCCATTGCATTAGTGCAATGAGCATCGGGTGGTTGGGATGAGCCCCTTAGGGCACGTGCTTTGATACTTTCAGCCGTCCAATACTCATTGCATCTCACGCTCACTGCAGAATGTGGACTCCATACATTGAGGGGGAGCAAAATGATGTCTATGTCTTCATGAAATGCAAAAATCCCACCCTATTGGTTGTTTGATTAGGGTTTAAAGTATTGATTCATATCATTTTAATAGTATAATACTAGTACCAGTGGGTATCGAACTATTTTTTTTTTTCAATAGATAATTTGTATGTATTAAGGAAAAAGAAAAATATAAAAGTACAGATTAAGGCAACCCCTACAACCTTTTTTGGATAGACCAAAAGAAAAGTTGAGAGGTCTTTAAATCAAACAGGACAAATCCTGTAACATAGTTCATATAATATAAAAAGAAAAACTTTAACAATTAGGAAAAGATGCTATGAAAGAGTTAAGTAGCGCAATCACGGGAGCGAAGAAAGTATGGGGCACTTTTCATTCCGCGACTCTTCCGCAGAAAACTTCTCACTACTGGATGGGTCAGGTTTCTAAAGACTTCAGAGCCATCGTCTTCATTTGACTCTGATGCTTTCTCTAGAAAATCCAAATGTATACCTTCTATATTATCAACTTGATGGATCACCTCCTCATTATGGTTTAACTCAACTTGATCTATCATCTACTCATTGTGATTCAATATTGTCTCTTCCTTTGAAGAAATAACGGAATCAGCAAGATTCTCTATTCTCTTGAAATAAGTCGCATCTGTTATAGATTTGAAAATCAAATCTTCAATCAACCTACCATTATCCTCTCCATCTACCACGTCAATATTGTCTATTTTAAGAATATTCTCCACCAAATTTTGTGATATAATCCTTTGCTTGAACCTCGAAAGGTATTTTTCAGATCTTCCTTGGTAAGTTTAATCATAAAATGAAATTCTGGTATAAGAATAAGACCACTCATTGAGTGGGGAAGTGAGAAGACAAATGAACTAGGGCCCAAAGTTCCAGTACTGATTTTATTCAACTTGTCCAAAACCCTGAAAGGGGTCATTGTCATTCAATTCATAACTGTTGCTGTCAATGATTCAATGACAAATGATACAGTATCTGTTTTTAAAACTCCAAACCTCAGTTTGTCTTAGAAGAGTTTGGGGCTTTTCAGCAATTATAGATTGACCGGTCGTTCATCTTCCAACCTTTTGATCTTATAACTATAGCTGGAAATGAATTCAGTCCACGAACCAGTATCCCAATTTGTCAAGCAATGAAGATACATCTCTCATACACTTGAATAAAGAAATAGAAGTAAATCACTTTGTACTCTTAGTTCTTATAGTTCGATTGAGCGTACAATTCAAGCCTTCCCATCTACAAAGAAATAAGCTTCTGGGTTTAGCTCGTCTAAGAAATGCCTCCTTTACAGGATAGGTTTAGTGTGTTCATCAACAACCGATGGCTTGTGTTCGTGGCGGCAATGTGGATTCAGTCGTGTGCAGGAACTGGGTACGTGTTTGGGAGTATCTCGCCAGTGATAAAGAGCTCTCTGAACTACAACCTGACGCAGATTGCGATGTTGGGTGTATTCAAGGATCTTGGGGACTGTGTTGGATTCATCGCTGGCAGTGTATCTGGGGTCTTGCCTGTTTGGGTGTCTTTTTTCATCGGTGCTCTTCAGAATTTTTTTGGGTATGGATGGACTTGGCCGATTGTAACCAAGAGAGTGCCGACTGACTATGCCTTTGTGGGTGGTGAGTCCAAATGGTTTCTGTTTTTTCTTTGATCGATTTCTTTGCTTGTTTATTTGCTTTGATGAACTTCACTTTTGGCCTTACGGGTTTACATTTTGCTACCCCCCCCCCCCCACCTTCCCCCATTTCTCATAATTTCTATCTTTCAGAATGATTGACGTACTTCAATTTGAATTTGCTTTTAAGTTTTAAGAACATGTCGAGTTTTCTTAACTTTCTTGTACTCCCAACTGACCAATTGTGCAATGAGTTTCATGATGTGGTTCTGCCATTATTTCCTGGTAGACCAGGTCACCAGAGACATGAATTATACTTTTTTTCTTTTCCACATTTCAGACAGTTCCAGATTTTAATGATTTGAGTTCATCCTTGGAGGTACCATTTCCTCCGACCAGATTGTGTTCTAATGATTCAGATGCATATAAATTGGTGAACTTGGTTATGGCTTGAAATATGTACATTCATGAAAGCAGCACTTGCAGTAGTGATATATGTTTGAATTTTAACTCGAACCAATGTTAGATTTGTGTAGAATTGTGTTGCTATTGGTATTTCTGTCAATTCTAGCCTTATATGGTTTCTCTTAATTATGTCACTTGCTCCAGAATAAGAATTTATTTTGTTCTTGCTTATTTTTTACTACTTTTCCATCTAAAAATGTGATATACTGTCTTGCCAGGAATTATGCGTTTCCAAGGCCAGTAACTTTGGCTGTTGCTCAAGGCATCATGGCAATTGGGGACTTATTCTTTGCTATGGGATGGCCTGGTGTGGTGTATGTTGGTACCCTGTTGATTGGATTAGGTTATGGAGCTCATTGGTCAATTGTTCCAGCAACAGCCTCTGAATTTGTTTGGCTTGAAAAGTTTTGTGGCTATGTACAATTTCCTCACACTGGCAAATCCTGGTGGATCATTGATCTTCTCTGGTGTCATTGCTAGCAGAATTTATGTTTACGAAGCAGAGAAGCAAGCTCACATGCCTCCACCCCAGAATTTTTATGGTCTCCTTCATAGGATGCTTGACATAACACCTGTAGTGGGAACGACATTGAAGTGCAACGGTACCATATGCTACTTCCTTTCTTCCTTGATAATGTCTGGACTCTGCATCATTGCAGTTGTGTTGAGTTTGATTCTCGTCTATTGCACCAGGATTATATATGCAAGCATTTATGGAAAATCTGGTACAGAATTGGAAAGTGAGAACTAGTCTTAAAAAAAGGGTTTCTTTGATGAAAGTGCATATTGATTTGTTCTACATGAAGGCCTTCTCAATGCTAATATAAGGTATGAGGATTCCTCACATGCACCTGCCTTGATTGGAAAGGAATATCTGTGAAGGGGAAGAAGTAAGTAATGTTCATATCATCCCCTGAGTATAGAACCAAGGAAAGAAAATTGGGTTGTCTGTCTATTGTAGACGCGGTGTTTCTTTCTTTACCCCAACTTGTGTAAGAGGTGCAAATCTCTACTGTGGCTCTGCTTGGTGGCCCATGAGACTTTTTGAAATTTATGGGTCTGGTTCATTGTGTATCATAAGCGAGGAACTTGTTTATGTCATTTTAGTAATTGGAACTTGGTTCTCATTGATCAAAGCGAATGAAATACTCTATTCTGTTATTCATTGAGTTTGATTTTTTCCATTTTTGCAGGAAGAGACATCTTTCCCAGCAGATCATAGTTTTTGCAGGAAGAGACATCCATACTGGTGTAAGGCCATGCATCCTGACAGTGATTTCCAATTGTTTTTTCATATGTTTGTGGATAATTGATTATCATTTAAAGGAAATAAGTGATGATAAAGACTTTCTACCATCCTTATTAAAAAAAAAAAAGTCTACCATCAAATCAGTATCTAGGGGGCAAAAAAAATTAAGGTTTTTCTTCCGCATCACTATGAAGAGTGATTGAATTCATTTCACTATCATTTTATTTACCCTTTTAAGTACTTGTATTAAGTTGGAAGTATAGGGACAATTGTTTACGTTCACTTTTAAAGGCATATGCAAATGCTTCTCCCACGGCTCTACCTCTTCCTCTCCCCTTCCGGTTCCGCTTCCCATCTTTGACTCTCTTCCCCCTCTTTTCTTGGCAAGCAGCGGCAGTAGCGGCAGAGGTGAGAATTTGAAGGAACAGTGGCAAGCGAGATGAGAGATTTATGTTGGTTCTGGTTTGGACTTTGGGCCGCTCTCTTCTTCGAATTTGGAAAATTCTGCTGGGAGAATTATTCTCTTGGGCATCGCAACTTCCATCACACCTCGTTTTTAATTTATTTTGCAGGGCCAGCGGGGCTCGTGGTTATTGAATCAGGGTAGGTAGCGAGGGAGGGTGGCGGGGCGAAGTGGGAGTAGGGGAGGGCCGGTGAGTTACAGATGGTGGTCCAACAAAGGGGAATGATGTAATGATTGAACCAGACTCCTCTACTGAGCACAAGAAGAATCCAATGCCCTTGAATGCCTCGTCATAGAACCCAACACATGGATGCATACTTCAAGAGGCTCGAGGGTGTTAGATCTACACTGCCTTCTCTTGTTCTTAGTGGAGAAGCCCTTCCCATAATGGTTAACGGAGAGGAGGGGAGAGAACCACCTACGAATTACAAATTCTACCCCTTAGTCTTATCTTAATTTATTAAAAAAAAGAGAAAATTGCAACGCCACCCTCTACTTTTCGAAATACCAAAGACACCTCCTAATAATTAAAAATTTTTCAAATCCGTCCCTATCATTAGCCATCCCTGTTAAATGATAGAATGTCTATTAGTTTTTTTTTTCAAAATGCCCAAAACAACCCCACCTAAGGTGAGTGTACAATCTTACCCTTGACCCTTATTCTAAACTCACTCACAAATTAATGCTTCACAAGTCAGAGAAGAGAAAGACAGACCAACAGTTATTGCCATCCCTTGCTAAAACCCTAAACCTCGACTTGGGAGGATCGTACGGGCATTCTTGATAGGGACGAGCAGCATATGAGAGAGTATTTTGCCTTCGCCATCACCATCGCCATCTCAGATCTCTCTCTCTCTCTCTCTCTCTCTCTCTCTCTTTCTCTCTGTTTCTTTGCCATCGCCATCTCAAACCTCTCTTTGATATTTCACTCCATCTCTGAGAGTGAGTTGATCCTCAATGGCTTCATCTCTGAGTTGATCTTCATCAAACACACTTTCGAACGAGTTCATCTTAGGTTTTGCTACCTTTTAAACTATTGAAGAAGGAAGAAAAAAAGTTTATCCCAAAATTTTAAGAAGCCCTAGTTTCCCTTTTGGTTACTTCCAAAAGAATATGGCTCCTTCCTCTCAAATCAACAAAAATTGAAAGGCTTTAAATAACTTGTATTTATAGTGCTATAAAGCTAGCATGACCATAGAATGAAGGAAGAAAAAAAGGACAAGGGCTCCACATGGATGCACTGAACTAATCGGATTTGTTGAGATATCTCATGGAACTTGGCAAGGGCTTTCTTCTGTAGGAGTTTTTGGTAACTATCACCTGCCTGGACCTCTAAGGTTAGCTCCACCTTCCTCTGCTTATTCCCAAGGCCAGCTCTATCTTTCATGGCTTGTGCTTGTACCACCTCTGTTGTGCCGCACCAATCCTTGCTCAGTCTCTGCGTCCAACCAACCCAAGAAACAATAACACCCCTACTAAACCACAAGACTAGAGAAGGATCTGTAATTGTGCCTTCATGTGAGCACATACGCACACGATAAGCACATCATGCTGTTTGTGCAAATCCATGAATTGAGGGATTCCAGTTGTTAAAGGATAAAGAACAAGCTTGAAAATATAAATGGCACTTTCTACCTGCCGCTCAAGGTACACAAAGGAGGTGTTCAGAAGATTTGTTGGCAAGCAAATTCACCATGCAAACAAAGGATGAATAGAAGACAATACCAAGCCTTCTTTCATTTCCATGAGTAGTCGCGATCCTTCGTCGGAGGGGAGAGGTGCATACGATCATACGCTGGAGGCTGAAGAAGGGGATAGTTGTAGGTTTTGGCCATGGCGATGGCTATAGCACAAGCTCCCTTCTCGGTTTTGTGAACCAGCCATATATTTATGAGTGAGTTTAGAAGAAGGGTCAAGGGTAAGATTGTACACTCACCTTAGGTGGGGGTGTTTTGGACATTTTGAAAAAAAAAAAAATAGACATTCAATCATTTAACAAAGATGGTTAACAACAGGGACAGACTTAAAAAATTTTAAATTATTAGAGTGTCTTTAGTATTTTGATAAGTACAAGGGGTGGCATTAAATATAGATCAAAGTTCAGGGGTGGTGGTGCAATTTTCTCATAAAAATTTGATTTAAGAAAGATCCAGTGAAATGAACTACTTCACTTTCCATTCTCTACCCACAAGTAAAAAACAAATCTTTGACTTGATCCAAATAAATAAAGGGTAATTTACAACGCCACCCCCTGGAGAATGCCAATATTATAAGGACACCCCCTCTCTTTCACCAAATTGGACTCGGACCCCCTGCCGTCAGTCAACATTACAGAATATACCAAGAATGTTGATATCAGCAGTTCATATTTTTTTAAAATACCATTTTACCCTTAAAAATAGGGGAGTACCGAAATTTCCCTTAAAGATTTTATTCCCAAAATCGATTGAAGAAGAAAACCTAACTCACAACCTAACTTTGAGCAGTGAATCAATAAAGTATGGAGACAAGCAGCCCTTAGAGCATGGATTGAACCAGTTGGAGGGGACGAAGAGTACTTTCAATTCTTCAAAAGGCTAGAAGAGCGGAACAGAGAAACATCAGGAAAAAAAAAGGGAGAAAAATCAGAGAAAGAAAAGAAACTCAGCTCTACTTTCAGCTGAACCGGGACGAAGCACAGAGAAAAAACATAGAAAAAAAAAAAAACTTCAGCCGAACCTGGTGGAAAAACAGAGAGAGAGAGAGAGAACCTTAGCACGGCAAAACTCGCCGACGACTGTCCTGTTTATCTTGGCTGGAACTCATCTGAACCTTTGGTAGAGGAGAGAAGGAGAATGAATTGGTAAAAAAGTAAAGAGGGGTATTTTGGGATAATGAAAATGGGTAACTTACCAGTGTTTTACTCATAAGGGCAAAAACGTCATTTCAAAGCATTTTGTAACACTGACTGACGGCAGGGGGTCCGAGTCCAATTTGGTGAAAGAGAGGGGGTGTCCCTATAATATTGGCATTCTCCAGGGGGTGGCGTTGTAAATTACCCATAAATAAACAAATCATTGACTCCCTCAAATGTTGACTATTAGGGGAGGAGAATGGAAAACCCTGCAATGCTGACTAT
>NC_056561.1:42643190-42650156 GCF_013358625.1 Macadamia integrifolia | reverse complement strand
AGGGCCCGTTTGGTATCGTTCTAAAAAAACGTTTCTGGAGTTTTTTCGTTCTATTGGAACGAAAAAACGGAATCTTCTGTTTGGTGCACTTACGGTCCGTTTCTGTTTTTTTGGAACAAAAAGTGAAAAAAAAAACTGAAAAAACGAGATTTGACAGAACTCCAAAATGGAGTTCCGTCTTCCCAGTTTCGTTCCATTTTACAAAAAAAAATAAAAAAATTTCCCGATAAAAATCTGAAATTTTAAAACACCATTTTTTCGTTTAAAAACTGCGTTTTGACACAGAAACTGAAATTTTCGTTTTTGAAACGAAACAGCGTTTCTGGAACAGAAACGATACCAAACAGGCCCTATTTCTTCAAATATAAAACATTTTTCCCGTCATCCTGTCTATTTTTTTCAATTTATTTCTCGATTTAGATTATGTATTTATTTTTGGAGGTGAATTCCAGAAACTTTGTTTTCTTTGAAGTAGAGGTTATTATGCCAATGCTTGATCCGTGTAGAATTGTGTTGCTATTGGTATTTCTGTCAATTGCAGAGTTATATGATTTCTCTTAATTATGTCCGCTCTGGTAAACCTGTGTACCTAGATGTCCTGATTCAGCTATATTTTTTTCTGAGCTTTGTTAACCAATTGTTTGTTTTTACTTTCCGATTGTTACATTACTTGCATTGTTATACCTAATCTTGGGTAGGGTTGAATTGATACTTTGAGTTTGATACATGATGCAAGTGTAAACTACCCCCAATACAATAGTATATCTAGGTATATCTTGTTCACATGTGAGGGTAAGAATCTTTCTTGCTGGTTTCCTCCAAGACCAGAGAATAGCTTATTGAAGCCACCAGTGAAACTTCTATGAATTGTTTGGTTAGATTCATTCAATATCTATAGCATTATTATCAGAGCCCTCAATGTCATAAAACCTGTTTTGTCCCTCCAAGCTATCCAGAACAATGTCCATTGAATTAAAACATAAGAGCTCAGTTGCTCTTCAATGCAATTTTTTTTTTTTTTCTTTTGTGATAATTTCCGAGCTTTGGATATGGCTAATTTCTGAAATTTTATCTGCTTAAATTCAGTCACTTTTTATATAATTATATAACCGGAACAACCATTTGCTTACTTAGTTAAAATCTCTTGGTTGCTAGTTAATGCGAAAGCTACAAAAGTTCTGCTTGCTAAAGTCTATTTTGCCTCAGTAAATTGTTGACCAAGTTTTGGTTGTGCAGATGTGCATTCTTTTCTTTGTGGGAACCAATGGTGAGACCTATTTCAATACTGCAGATCTAGTTTCATGTGTGCAGAACTTCCCCAAAAGCCGGGGTCCTGTGGTGGGGATTCTGAAGGGGTTTGCTGGGTTGAGTGGTGCAATTTTGACTCAGATATATGCTATGATCAATACCTCCAATGAAGCAACAATGATCTTCATGATTGCCGTTGGGCCAACCATGGTGGTTTTAACATTGATGCTCATTGTTAGACCTGTTGGAGGTCACAGACAGGTTCAGCCATCAGATGGTTTGAGTTTCACATTTCTTTACAGTGTGTGCCTCCTTTTGGCTGCTTATTTGATGGGGGTCATTTTGGTTGAAGATCTTGTCGATCTGAAACAGACTGTTATCACCCTATTCACAAGTATTTTGTTTATTATCCTGTTGCTTCCTGTTGTAGTTCCCATTCTATTGAGCTATTCGTCAGAACACAAACCTGCTGAGGAGAGCCTTATCCCTGTGCCTCAAAATGAAGAACCTAGCAAATCTGGCCAGGATGTGGATGAGGTTATTTTAAGTGAGGTGGAGGATGAGAAGTCGTCAGAAGTAGACTTGCTTTCTGCACCTGAGAGGAAAAAGAAAATCTCACAGTTGCAAGCAAAACTGTTCCAAGCAGCTGCAGAAGGGGCAGTGAGAGTCAAAAGAAGGAAAGGTCCACGTAGAGGGGAGGATTTCACATTGATGCAGGCACTGATAAAGGCAGACTTTTGGCTTATCTTCTTCTCTCTTGTGTTGGGTTCGGGGTCTGGTTTGGCTGTGATTGATAATCTGGGTCAGATGAGTGAGTCTTTGGGGTACGACAATACGGATATATTCGTGTCCATGATCAGCATTTGGAATTTTATTGGCCGTGTAGGTGGTGGGTACTTCTCTGAAATTGTTGTAAGGTGCAACCAAATTTCACTTGCTCCAGAATAAGAATTTTTTTTCTTTCTTGCTAATTTTTCACTACTTGTCCATCTAAAAATGTGATATACTGTGTTGCCAGGAATTATGCATTTCCAAGGCCAGTGACCTTAGCTGTAGCTCAAGTCATCATGGCAATTGGGCACTTTTTCTTTGCTATGGGATGGCCTGGTGTGATGTATGTTGGTACCTTGTTGATTGGACTAGGTTATGGAGCTCACTGGGCAATTGTTCCAGCAGCAGCCTCTGAATTGTTTGGCTTGAAATGTTTTGCGGCTATGTACAATTTTCTCACACTGGCAAGTCCTTGTGGATCACTGATCTTCTCTGGTCTCATTGCTAGCAGAATTTATGATTACGAAGCGGAGAAGCAAGCTCATATGCCTTCACCCCAAAATTTTTATGGTCTCCTTCATAGGATGCGAGACGTAGCACCTGTAATGGGAACGTCATTGAAGTGCAATGGTTCCATTTGCTACTTCCTTTCGTCCCTGATAATGTCTGGATTCTGCATCATTGCAGTCGTGTTGAGTTTGATTCTTGTCTATCGCACCAAGATTGTCTATGCCAACCTTTATGGAAAATCCCCTACAGGGTCTGAAAGAGAGAACTAGTCTTCTGTGATGAAAGTGCAACTTGATCCATTCCTCATGGCCGCCTTCTCACTGCTTATATATTGTTGTGGTGATTCCTCACATATACCTGCCTTCTTTGGAAAGGAATATCTGTCAAGGAGAAGAAGCAAGTGATGTTCATATCATCCCCAGAATATAGAACCAAGGACCGAAAATGGGGTTCCTTCTGTCTAATGTAGCCTCGCTGTTTCTTTCATTCGGCCACCTTGTGTAAGTGGTGCAAATCTTTACTGTGCCTCTGCTTTGACCCTTGAGACTTTTTGAAATCTATGGGTCTGGTTCATTGTGTATTATTAGGAAGGAACTTGTTTACATAATTCAAGTAATCGGAACTCGGTCCTCATTGATCAAAGAGATGAAATAAATACTCTATTTTGATATTCATTGAGATTTGATTTCTTCATTTCTGCATTTATTGACAAGTAATGCCAATGCTTGTGGATTGTGATGATCAAAATTCAAAATTGGATACCAAAACTACCAGATTATTAAGGATATATATGAGCTTGGTAAGTGAGGTCTGACCCAAATTTTGGGACCCAATCCATATCTCATATCTGGGTTTGTTATGTGGGGATGATAAAGTTGAGCCTAATCAGGAAATGACTGCTATTCAGGTCCATTACAAGGTAACTTGACAATTAGGTAATCAAAAGCTTATTCTGTGGTGTTCTGTATGGATCTAAAATGTTGAACATTATGAGATACTGGGTTAATTGATAAAGTGACAGTCAAATAATTGGTGTGTGTTGTGTCCAATACTAATATTATCTCCATATCCAACTTGTGACACACTAGTCTTGATTGTCCCAGGTTTAAATTGTAAGATTTATTGAACTGTACAGGAGGGTAGTGGAACTTACCTCCTCATGGATCACAATCTTGCCTTTCTGTCCAATGTATTCTCATGCTCTTCTTCTCCGGCGACAGTGGCATACTATCTCCTGACACCTCCAATCCTTCAAGGGTACCTAGAAAAAAACTCATTGTGGAATTTTAATCCAAAGGGAGCATGTCAAAAGTGTTTCAGAATTTTATAACTTGCTACTTACTTCTATTGTTTCATAACAGAGGTTATTGGTGGGGTCTTCTTATCTTAGCAAAAAAGGAAATTCATTCTGGCTATGTTTGGTTCAGGGGAATTAAAGGGAAGGGAAGTGAAATTTTCATACTTAAAAAAAAAAATATATGTAATCATTACCCATGTGACTATAACATTAACTTCAAATCATTCCATATTTGGTTATAAAATTTCACTTTACTTTACATCTAAAACCCTTTTCTATAATATGTAAAATAAAAATTACATGTAAAATATATCATTACTAAATTTGGTTAACAACTAAGTAACATGTAAAATATATCATTACTAAATTTGGTTAAAAACTAAGTAATTTTTACAATCAGGTGGAGTAATGATTATAAACATTTCTTTTTAAAGTATAAAAATTTCACTTCCCTTCCCTTCAAATTCCCATTGCAACCAAATGGAGCCTGAGAAAAAAGATGGAGAAAACCTCCACCTTTCCCCATCATAATGTGAGGCACCTTTTTTTTTTTTTTTTTTTTTTTTTTTTTTTTTTTTTTTTTTAATTTGTCCTTCTTAAAGGTGAGTATCTTTAACTAATTATCAAATGATAATATCGTTTTGGAAGGAGATTAGGTGAGCCGCCAGAGACTCACTTGTAACTGGACAATGAGAGGATTGGGATGAAAAAAATATAAATGACTTTTTCAAGAGAAGGAAAGAGACAGACACAAGAGTGGGTGTGCTATCCTTTTCTGTATTATTTTTATAGCAAATTTTAGAGAAAATTGCAACGCCACCCCCTGAACTTTGGTCTTTATTCAATGCCACCCTCAAAACTTTTTGAAATACCAAAGACACCCCCTGAAAATTCAAATAATTCCAAATCAGTCCCTACCATTAACAGACACAATTATGTGGTAGAATTTCTGTTAGTTTTTTTTTTCCAAAATACCTAAAAAACCCCCATATGGTGTGAATGGACAATATTACCCCCCCTTTCCCTTCTTCTAAACTCACTCTAAATCCCCAAACTGGGAAGGAAGAGAAGAAACATCCGTCGCCTCCCTCTGAAACTTGCAACTACTGTCAGCAGCTCTCCCCTCCGGCGTATTACTGCCATATTTTCATGTTGAGGAGTTTGAAGGATGTAATAGCTCAAATTTTGAAGGGCCTCATATTCTTGCTGTCAATGCTGATGATACTGTTCCTGTTTCCTCACAAAAGAAAGGGGTGAACATAAGACCGTATGAAAATGAAAATGGTGAAGATGGTTCATCATCCTTTCCCAAGGGAATGTCGTCGGTTAATTTTCTATCTGTGGAAGATGAATTAAAAGATTCTATTAAAGTAGCACATTATCATTCAAAAGTGAACATTGAGAATGAGATATTATGTTCCGATGTCATCCAGGAACTGACTCAACCAAGAAAAGAACATGTTCCATCAATTTGTTCAAAAAGTTCTGGACTCAAACCTTCTCACATGAAACAAATGAGTCATGGCAATAACATTACATATGCAGAATTGTTTACCTCAGAGGCAACAGTTGTAGATTCTGGAATGGATATCAAGGATCTTGGACAGGATGGCTCATCTTGTGTACAATTCAATGCTGTGGAACATTCTTCAAGTTTGCCTTTTTCTCTAGCCAGCGTTCTTGTTGGGCTTGCTAAACAATTCAGTGGAGCATCTGACACCAGACCAAAGATTGATATTCAGCTGCTGCTTAATGCTATGGATAACTTGTCATAATTGCCTTCTTTTTAGTTGTTCCAATGATGTAGAGGCATTGAAGGAACAGGATCATGAGGTTATTTGTCGTTTAGTCAACAATCTTAATGCATGTCTCTCAAAGAAGGTTGGATTAATGAGTCGAGCACTTGCTGCCTTAGAAAGCCAACTGATCCTCAAAAGGTATGGTGCTTAGTTCTTACTTAGTTGTGCTGCAGAAATTTATAATAAATCTTCTTTTTGTTTTTTCCAAAAAGAAAAAGGGATTGTAGAACGTTTCTTGATACATTCGGAATGGTAAAGCTGTTTGTTGATAGTTGATATCTTGACAAAGCATGGTATTTACTAGATCAGCAACTCAAAAGCCAAATAAATTTTTAACCTATGGCTCAAGTTCATGCATGCCAACAGAGACAACAGATATCTTTCCTTAGAAAATTTCTTTTTCAGCTAACGAATAGTAAAAATCATGCCGAGTCAGTGCAGTTAAAGTATTCTCCAAATAGTCATTTGACACAGCTGGCCAGGATATTATTGACTTTAATGGGAAAGTTGGAGGGGAGAGGAGCTCACGATCGCACGCTAGAGGGGAGAGCTGCTGATTGTAGTTACAGGTTTCAGAGGAAGGCGTCAACTGTTTCTTCTCTTCCTTCTCGGTTTAGGGATTTAGAGTGAGAGTTTAGAAGAAGGGAAAGGAGGTAATATTTTCCATTCACACCATATGGGGGTGTTTTAGGTATTTTGGAAAAAAAAACTAATAGAAATTCTACCACATAACTGTGTCTGCTAACGGCAGAGACTGATTTAGAATTGTTTAAATTTTCAGGGGGTGTCTTTGGTGTTTCGAAAAGTCCAAGGGGTGGCATTGAATAAAGACCAAAGTTCAAAGGGTAGCATTGCAATTTTCTCTTGATTATGCTATAGATAAGAGAATAAATGATTATGGTGGTCATTAAATGGCATAGGTAGTGAAACAATATTTAATATTAATATTAGTGGCTCAAAAGGCAACGCATGTAGCTAGGGAAGGTAAGGTGTCCGGCTATGTATAGGATAATGTGATTGATTTTTTATTTTAATAATTATTTTTATTTATGCCCAGACACAGCCGCGTAAGGGTGTCAACTCCATGCCCACAATGGTAGGCTCGACTGAGCATGACGCATTTATAGTTTGACTTGGGCTGGCTCGATTAATAAGCCTGTCACGTTTATAAATAGGTAATACACGGTGCAATCACCTGTTGTAACCCGGCAGTCACTGAGAGGGGGGTGAATCAGTGAGTCCAATTCCGATCCCCAAAAACCTGTCTGATGTCTGGCCAAGAAAAACCTGATATACCTGTCCCTGTTTGCACACAGTCGTATGCACACTCAGCCTCTCATA
>NC_056561.1:42641512-42643066 GCF_013358625.1 Macadamia integrifolia | reverse complement strand
GACCATTCCATCACCCAAAAAGATAATAATACGACTATAGAATTTTATACGGATAAACATCCTCTGCAGCGAGGATCTCGCACGGTGAGGTGCGGTCAGACCGGTGGTCATGACACGTGGCACTAGATAATCGAACGACAGAGCAATCATCGACCCATTTCACGCGTTGCCGCTTCCGTACCCTATCCAGTTCTGCAAACTCCCAAATCTCCTAACCCTCTCTCAACTAAGTCATAGCTTCATTTCCATCTCCATTCTAGGGTTTTAAATTTTATTCCTCAGAGACCGGCATCTTATTGTGACCTCGATCAGCGACGACCGACTAGCGACGACGGACGAGCGACTAGTATCGTGCGATCTCTGTCAAAAATTAGTGCATTATAAAATGAATATTCCATTAGTTGTTGAGGTAGTCCTAGTCTTTAGAGAGTTGTTTAGTTTATTCTAATCGTTAGGGAAATGTTGTGCTTTATGCAGTTCAGTTTTACATATGAGAAAATAAAGGAGCAGTTTGTGGTCTTTGCTTCACTTCCTTTCTATTCTCTGTTGAAGTTTCAGATATCTCATTTTTCTCCTTTAGTTTCATGGTATCAGAGCTTGGTTGGAGGCACTGAACTTCATCAGCTAATTATTGGAGAATTCTATTATCAAAGTTCTTGTTCACAAATAGATCCAAGCATGGTTGGGAACGGTTTTGCACAGTATGGCGTGGAGAAGCTTGTAGGTACAAATTACAAGTATTGGCAGCTGTGCATCAAGGCGTATCTCCAAGGACAGGACTTATGGGAGCTTACTGCTGGAAATGATTGGGTGATTCCTGACGACACTCTAGACAATGTTGAAGCACGACGGAAATGGAAGATCAACTGTGGGAAAGCTCCATTTGCACTAAGGACATCAATCAGTAAGGAGTTTATTGATCATGTTCGTAATTTCAATTCACCAAAAGAAATTTGGGAGACTCTTGCGAAGATATTCTCTAAGAAAAATACAGCAAGGTTGCAGGTTTTTGAGAATGAGCTTGCGATGTTAACGCAAGGAGGTATGTCGATTTCAAATTATTTTTTGAAAGTGAAAAATATCTGTGCTGAAATTTCAGATTTGGATATGGAGGAACCCATTAGTGATGCACGGCTTCGGGGTATTTCATTCGTGGTCTAAGGGCAAAATATATGCCATTCATCACATCTTTGCAAGGATGGGTGAACCAGCCATCTATCATTGATTTGGAAAATTTGCTCTCCAACCAAGAAGCATTGGCCAAGCAAATGTCAAGAAAATCAATCTCTAAACCTATAGAGGTCATTTTTTCAAAGGGAAATTCATCAGGTTGTGGTGGATATCGTTCTACATTCAGCTTGAGTCCAAAGAAGAATACAAGTGGAAAACCGATCACTTGTTATAGATGCGGGAAAACCGGTCACATCAGGCGAAATTGTCGAGTGAAGCTTTTGGACGGAAATACAAGCATAGCTTGTGAAGATGACGGTGAAGGTGAAGAACCACCAAGCTGGGAGAAATGTTTTTCAACTGTGTTAGTTGAAAAACAAGAAG
>NC_056561.1:42639338-42641492 GCF_013358625.1 Macadamia integrifolia | reverse complement strand
TGATGAAATCAGAACCGTTGGAAAGATTGTATTTTTTTCGTATTGTTACATGTAGAACACTTCCTTTAAAAAATTCATCTTCAATGCCGAAACTGCCCTCGACTGCCACAAATGTCGTAACTTCTTCATACGGTATCGGAATGTGACAAAATCAAATGCACTGGACTAGGTAAATTACAATCTATCTTTTTCATGAAGAACCGATTTTCCAAAAATGTCATTTTCACTGCCGAAAATGCCCTCGATTGTAAATAGACCAATTTTATCAGTTTTGACCCAGAAACCCGCACCACCTATTAATGATGTATTAAACCACTCCATGCATACCAAGCTGCTCTGTTATCTCATTGGTGACACTGGACACTGCCATGTCATCATTTTCATACACGTCACCCAAACTGGCCACGTCATCACCGCCACGTGGCCGAGTTGCCAACAAGGACAACCATAAAACAACATCACCTAGCTTGACGGGTGCTCGACTGGGCCGATACATTAATGAGCTTGACCTAAACTGACTCCTTTAAGCCCGATCTAGCCCGACCACTTTAATACTATTTGAAATTCTTATTTACCACCAATAAAATGGAAGACTAAAGCAAAAAATTCAAGTGGGTTTGCTTTAATTTTCAAGATGAACAAGAAATTGATAGAGAAACAAACGTCTTTAATAGTAGATAATTAAATTTATGTAATTGTGGTGGTGAATTAATGTTAAGTTTCCATCATATGCTTGATGTAGAATTGTGCTTTCAATGGAATAAACTTGTCAACTTGAGTACTTTGACTATTGCATAGAAGTTACGAAAGCCCGTTTATTACCTATTTAGGAAAAAACAAGTCCGTAGCATGACTAAGGCCCAGTTAAAGCCTATTTATGGCAGCCCGATTATAGTCCGAGACTAACCGACCCAATGATAGAATGTACCATGTCCAGCCTAACTAAGCATGTTTAACTAAAGCGTACACGGTGCAACCCTAGAATTTGGCCGAGCCCGACTAGGCCAGACTAAGACCAGCCCATCCTGACCGATTTACACCCCTACATTCGAGTGTGAAAAGACCAACTTATCCTTTGAAATCGTTGTCTCCACCTTTTCTCCCATTGGCCCATGGGTTGACATAGTAGTCACACGACCATGACCATTCCATCACCCAAAAAGATAATAATACGACTATAGAATTTTATACGGATAAACGTCCTCTGCAGAGAGGATCTCGCACGGTGAGGTGCGGTCAGACCGGTGGTCATGACACGTGGCACTAGATAATCGAACGACAGAGCAATCATCGACCCATTTCACGCGTTGCCGCTTCCGTACCCTATCCAGTTCTGCAAACTCCCAAATCTCCTAACCCTCTCTCAACTAAGTCATAGCTTCATTTCCATCTCCATTCTAGGGTTTTAAATTTTATTCCTCAGAGACCGGCATCTTATTGTGACCTCGATCAGCGACGACCGACTAGCGACGATGGACGAGCGACTAGTATCGTGCGATCTCTGTCAAAAATTAGTGCATTATAAAATGAATATTCCATTAGTTGTTGAGGTAGTCCTAGTCTTTAGAGAGTTGTTTAGTTTATTCTAATCGTTAGGGAAATGTTGAGAGACGTTGTGCAATCTGTTATGAGAACAGTGAGGTGTCAATAAAAGAGGTGGGTAAGAACTAGTTTTATGGCCATTTGTTAAGTAGTTGAGAGTTTTTAGGAGTTGAACACGTAGAAGTGGTTCACTTATTTCATCTATTTAAATTGCTTTATGCAGTTCAGTTTTACATATGAGAAAATAAAGGAGCAGTTTGTGGTCTTTGCTTCACTTCCTTTCTATTCTCTGTTGAAGTTTCAGATATCTCATTTTTCTCCTTTAGTTTCATGGTATCAGAGCTTGGTTGGAGGCACTGAACTTCATCAGCTAATTATTGGAGAATTCTATTATCAAAGTTCTTGTTCACAAATAGATCCAAGCATGGTTGGGAACGGTTTTGCACAGTATGGCGTGGAGAAGCTTGTAGGTACAAATTACAAGTATTGGCAGCTGTGCATCAAGGCGTATCTCCAAGGACAGGACTTATGGGAGCTTACTGCTGGAAATGATTGGGTGATTCCTGACGACACTCTAGACAATGTTGAAGCACGACGGAAATGGAAGATCAA
>NC_056561.1:42617402-42639318 GCF_013358625.1 Macadamia integrifolia | reverse complement strand
ACAAGAAGTTGTCTCATGTCAAGCAAATGTTTCTATTGACTATGAGAAGGAATGGATTATTGACTCCGGATGCTCACACCATATAACTGGGAAATGACTCTCTGTTCTCTAAGTTTCAGTTGCATAGTGGTGATCGAGCGATTGTCACTGCAGACAATTCTGTACACCCAGTGAAAAAAGAAGGCAATGTTAATGTAGATGGAGACATTGTTTTGAAGAATGTTTACCATGTGCCTGGGTTAAAGAAAAATTTGGTTTCAGTTTCTCAGATAACTGATGCTGGAAAGTATGTCCTCTTTGGCCCAGAAGATGTAAAGATTCTTGACAATGTGAAGAATGTTGCTACTGATGTTCTTCTTGTCGGTAAGAAGAAGAAATCGTTGTTTGTGATGTCTGCTAGTGAGACATATGTGTAGATAACAAGTCGAAATGATGAAGCATCAATATGGCATGCCAGATTGAGCCATATTGGTTATCAAATGTTGAAAGAAATCTCTTTCAAGAAGTTGGCGAATGGAATTCCGATTTTAAAAGACGTACAACGAGATGTGATTTGTCAAGGCTGCCAATATGGAAAATCACATCGTCTACCTTTCAAGAAGTCGTCGAATTGTCCTGATCTTTAGAGAGTTGTTTAGTTTATTCTAGTCTTTAGGGAAATGTTGAGAGACGTTGTGCAATCTGTTATGAGAACAGTGAGGTGTCAATAAAAGAGGTGGGTAAGAACTAGTTTTATGGCCATTTGTTAAGTAGTTGAGAGTTTTTAGGAGTTGAACACGTAGAAGTGGTTCACTTATTTTCATCTATTTAAATTGCTTTATGTAGTTCAGTTTTACATATGAGGAAATAAAGGAGCAGTTTGTGGTCTTTGCCTCACTTCCTTTTGTTCTCTGTTGAAATTTCATATATCTCATTTTTCTCCTTTAGTTTCAACCTCGACGGAGCAGCGACCATCTCCATTCTAGGATTTTCGATTTCTTCCTCAGAGAGGCCAGCTATTAGGTTTCTGCGACCTCGACCAGCGAGCACGAACGAGAGACCTTGACGGACCAGCGACCAAAATTTACTGCTTGCTGTAAGTAAAAAAAAAAAAAAAAAAAAAAAAAAAAAAGCTTAAAAATCATCTGACCATTTTTCAAGCTCTCCATCATGAATTCCATTGTTGGAGTTTCAAGCGAGAGATGGACCTCTGGTGCCCATCAAATTTAATGTGTTATTATATATTTAGATACAATATTTGAAGTTATCTGTAGAATTGATTAAGCTTTATGGATTATAATTGTACAAGGAGGAAGAACTTCCTCAGATTAAAAATTTCTGATGTTCTCTTGTTTTTCTCAATCTGAAATCTAAAACCCTAGAGGTAAAAACACTTGACGGTTGAAGAATGGGAAAAATTGGATTGGGTAGGGAGGAAAAACACTCCTCTGCAGGTAAAATAGGTTGATGGAACGGGCGCTTCACCTTGACCGTTCGATCCGTTCTCACCACGTGTCTTCATCTCCAGCTTCGCTGCACCTCACCGCGCCATTTCCTCACTGCAGAAGATGTTTATAAAATATTTATTTTAAATTCAATGAAAAAGCCAAGATGATTAAAGTCATGTTTGTGCATCAAACGTATTCTTTATCCCAAAAAATAAAAAAATTAAATGTATTAAATTCTAGGTTCTCTAATGGTGTAATTGATTATTATTTATCCCAAGTAGTGGAAACAAGATATGCTAAACTGGGCAGGATATGTCCATGAAACTTGGAATCTTAGCTGGAATTTATTATAGAGTATTATGTGAGACCAAATTTAATATTGAGAATTGTTGAACATGTATGATGTATGATCAAAGGAAGGATTTGAGGCTCTATTTAAGCTTGAAGATTAGTTTTGTTTAATTAGTTGGTTTATTTTATACAATTTCATTAGTCAGTTAATAATAACTTGATTATCTTATTACCGATCATGACTCTAGAATTGTAAGAGGTACTGAGGTAGTTGATAATTAGCCTTATTCAAGCTATTTTCTGGGAGTGACATATGCAGTTATAGAAAAAAAAAATTGGTTATAAGCTTAGTAAAGAACAATTTTTTTTTCCCTCATCCATAAGATAGTGCACATATGGTATAATGTGACACATGATTTAAGTTCAGAAAATTGTCTGAGGACCAAATTACTCATTGTGGAGGTTTCGAGTTCGAGACCCCTTGTTTGATTGTTCATCATCCAGTTTAGGATTCACCCTAAGCCTACAAAAAAAAAAAGGCTGAAGAACTCTATTAAAGAGGGAGGGAGGAAGGGAGGGAGGGGTTTTGACACCTGGACTCAGACATAGAGGGTGCGAAATGATCATAAACCCCCTCCCCAGTGAAAAATAAAAATGTCGCCCCTGTAGATGCTTTAGCCTAAAGTTCAATAGTAAGAATATGTTTACAGAATTTGGATGCAATCGTAAAGACTTTTTGTCATCACGGAATGTAGTAATATATTATATTAAAATGATGGTTTGAGAGACCAGTACAATAGTGGAGAAATTAAAATTGTTGAAACATTGATAGGATGAAAACGGAGACTACTCTTGTTGATACAATTGAACTGGGCAACAACTTGATATTTTAATATGCTCAAAATACATAAAGGTAATAGTGTGACTAAATTGTATTACGGGTCACTCTCTTTAAGATTGTATTCATTTATAATATTGTAAAAAGATTCTTGTGAATCAATCTCCAAAATAAAACAATCTTTTAGGTCCTCTTGTAGTTATGCCGAGACACTCTTAATTCGCTTATCAACCAACCTATTGGAACAAGAGAGAGAGAGAGAGAGAGAGAGAGAGAGAGAGAGAGAGAGAGAGAGAGAGAGAGAGGATGTGAATATCCTTAATGAGAACTTAGAAGGGGGAATCAAAGCAACATCATCAAGGCAGTGGATCAGTACCTAGCAATGTGAGAAAAAAAAAAAAAATTGGATCAACGCTTCACCAGTGATGTCTCTATCAAGGTGGGGTAAGGAGCATTTGATTCCTGATTCTGCTATTTTATAGTCTCTAGCAAGCAATTAAAACTTGACGGATGTAACAACAATTACCTAGCACAGTTGGTGAGTTTTGATGTATAAAAACAAAAAAAAAATCCACTCACTAGAAGGTAGTAGAGACCCCTACGAAGACCTCTTAGCTATTATCTACATCCCCTCTTGTTAGATCAGACACCAAAGAAACATGATACAAAACAAATAGATTCAAACAAAACACAGATTTAATGAAGTTCACACACTGATGTGATGTGTTACGTCTTCGGACAAAGAAAAAAATGATTCATTATTTTGGAAGAAAGATTACAATGAAGATCTCTCAAAAATATCCAAACTCGGGACAAGAAAATCTCCCTAAAACTCCAAAATGAAAAATCCAAATCTCACTTGTTTTATACTTCATACAACAAGACATCATAACACATATAAATACTCTTCTTAGATGGAACGATCAATTGGGTCGTGGTCAATCGGATTATACTTCGTATACGTCTCTCTCCTGTTTTTTTTTTTCCACTGAGTTTTCATTCACTGACGGGGCAGAGAGAATCCCTCCAACCATGTCATGGGATAGAAACCCCCCCACCGATGGAACCCCAAAAGGGTATTAATATGCACGAGTTAACAATGAGATTCTACTGTTTCAGAAGTCAAATCATGAGAAAATCCTTTTCCATCTGGCTGGCAGGACGATGACATGAACCCTTTTGAATTCATATTTTCTTTCGTGATAGACAATACTCCCTGTCAAGTATCAACCAAATGGTCTATGTCGTGTGTGATTTTAAAAGGCTAAATTTTCTTTTCTTTTTCTTCACCATTCATTTGAAAATATTAATATAAGACGCCTCAATCGACTGGGAAGAAAGTCTAAATCTTATCAAAACCTCTTCTTTAAATTTTAATATTATACCTTTACTATTTTTATTCAACTTGTGCGAATAACCCGAAAAGGGTCATCCATGATGATTCAAGAGCTGTTCAAAAATTCCAAATCCCAGATTGTATTAGGAGAGTTTGGGGCATTTTCACAGTAAGTGATTGATCAAAGGTTCATCTTCCCACCTGAAATCAAATCTAGTCCACAATTTTAGTATCCCAACTTGCCATGCAATCATTTTTTTCAGAAAGATACGTCTCTTATTCTTAGCCGGATCATAGAATCCAATCCAAAACCCTCTTACAGTTTTCGGCTTTTTAAGGGTAGTCTCTCACAATAAAGAAATATAAGTAACCACTTTTTGCTCTGTAGTTTGTTGATCCTATAATTCAATATTTCCCATCCAGAAGAGATAAGAAGGAAGCGAGTTTCTTCTGGGTTTAGCAATCTGAGAAAAAATGCATCCATTACAGGATAGGTTTAACAAGTTCATCAATAACCGATGGCTTGTGTTCGTAGCTGCAATGTGGATTCAGTCGTGTGCGGGAATCGGGTACTTGTTTGGGAGTATCTCACCGGTGATAAAAAGCTCTCTGCACTACAACCAGAGGCAGATTGCGACTTTGGGTGTAGCCAAGGATCTTGGGGATAGTGTTGGATTCCTCGCTGGAAGCTTGTATGGGGCCTTGCCTCTTTGGGGAGTTCTGCTCATAGGTGTTCTTCAGAACTTTTTTGGGTATGGATGTGTTTGGCTGATCGTAACCCAGAGATTGCCAACTATGCCTTTGTGGGTGGTGAGTCCATATGGTTTCTGATTCTTCTTTGCTAGATTCCTTAGCTTGTTTATTTGCTTTGATGAACTTCACTTTTGTCCTTCTGGGTTTATATTTTGCTGCTTCTTCCCCCTTCCCCTCCCCAATAGCTTTTATTTTTCAGATGGATTGATGTTCTTCCATGTGAATTTGCTTTTAAGTTTCCTGGTATACCGGAGACAAAGCATTTATGACAGTTCCAGATTTTTATGATTTGCCTGCGTCCATGGACACCTGGACCTACCGCTTCTTCCCACAGGATTGCGTTTTAATGAATCAGATGCATAAACCAAGCTGATTATTTGTCCTTTTAATTATTGGGCTTTTCTGTTTTCATTTTGCAGAATTGTTTTCATATTGACTGATATTCTAGCCTTTTGTCTTCTAGATCGGGCTTTCTTTGTTGAAAAATGTTTTCTTCTATTAATTTAACAAACTATGTATTGCTTGGATGATCTAAATCAATGTAAGCAGCACTTGCAGATCGAGTATCTGTTTGAATTTTAATTCGATTTCTTTTTTTTTTTTTTTTTCCATTGCTTCATCCATGTTTGATCTGCTGGTTTGGATGAGTTTGACGCCAGAAGTCCGGAGATCAATTGCCTGCTTTCACAGTGTTTTCGAATTTTCGTCAAATAGCTTTATTGGTGGTCATTGTAAGTGTTTTTCCCAGTTTGATATTTCTTCAAACATAAAACATTTTTCCTGCATATTTTCTTCAATTTATTTTCTCTTGATTTAGATTTTGTATTTTTTTCCCCCCAACTTGAGTCATCGTTTGTGTTGAAAATATAGAAGTGTCTACTGGTTTTTGTGTTGATCCTCCTTTCTGCATCTTACTCCCTTGATTTTCTTCTGTGTTTTCTTTTTTCTTGATATCTGTAATTGCTATTGAATGATAAGAAAGTAGTTTTGTTGCTCAATTATAGTGTTTTTTTTTTTTTTTTTTGGTGGGGGGTGGGGTGGGGAGGATTTTTATGGGAATTTTTTTTTTCTTTTCTCTTTTAATTATAATATTTGAATTAGGCCCTGATTTTTCAGAGGCAGAGAAACTGCAACCTTTGAGAAGCGGTTTCCCAATACCATTGCATTCTAAAGTTTGCATTATTGTGATTGAGATGATTAGGGGAAATGGCTTTATTATTAAACTCTGAGCACGCTTGTGAGGTGCTGCAATACTGTATCCTACATTGGAGCGAGGTAATTTTATGGGAAGAGGAGAGGGATAGACACAGAGTTGCTAGTGTACCATATACCCACTAGCTAAGAGAACCTTTTCCCTATTATTAGTTACGGGTTCACATGGTTCTTTCTTTGCTAAAAAGATTGTGACGCTGTCCAACCTTCTCATGCTTGAACGAATGGAATGTCTTTGTTTTTTCAGTATTTTCTATTCATTAATTTTGATTGAGTTTCTCACAATCCCCCCCAATTTCTTTACCATGTAAAGGTGTTTAGTTGTTTTGCATTGGTAGGTAATTCAAATTCATTTCTCGGATTCGCTAGTTCAGATGAACCAGAACTGATTATTTCAATTGTAGAATAGGTGGCCCTTGTGTTGGTAAATCTTTTTTTTTTTTTTCCTTTTTCCTTTTTTTCTAATTGAGGATAAAGGTCCATAGCTGGTAAAAGTTGGGTGGGGGAATGGCAGGGATATTTCTCTTTTGCCTTATCATGGTTTAAACATTCAGCGTACTCAAAACAATAATAGTGAGTTGTAAAATGCTTTCGTCGGTAGAGGTTCCTGGTTAGACTTTGGTCATCCTGTTAAAGGTGTTACAACTACCTCTTTAAGGATTCTTTTAACAAAATTATCTAGCGCTTTCAAATTGCCCTCAAAACCTAAGCTTTTAATGTTTCTGATGCATACAATCTTTTCTCTCTCTGCTGAAACCTTGAAGTTGAGGGTTTCCACTCCACCTCATGCATTGGACAACAGGTTCTACCCAACTTTTAATGATGTTATTGTGAGGCTAGGTCATAAGTTCCCTAACCCCGACTAGGATCACACGATACCCCAAACGTAGGTACTGATTTCAGATTAACAACAGTATATGAATATATGATAAACAGTGACTCAACAAATGTGGGGAAGAACTCCAGTCAAGCAAGGACAGAAAACAGCAGTAATATAGGTCTATCACAGCATACAAATTAGGGTTTCAGTACTACAAATTGGCCGTCTTCAAGAACAGCAGTAAGAGAGTTTGAACAAACCTGAATCCACCATCGAATGTAGCAATTGGATAAGGGAAAAGGACCTGAAAATCCAGATCTCATGAACCAGGCCTCCAATTAGGCAGATTTTCTGATCGAGTGGTGCTTCTGATGTGCTGATGGGGCCCTCAAAATATTAGCAAAAGGTGATGGATAGTTGCTCAGATCTGAGAGATCGATGTGGCAGCAGAACTCCTAATGAAAATCAGAACCTTATCTGCTTGGTTGTGTTCTCTGGATCGGCAGCAACAGCGACAGAGTTTGAAGCCTTCAAGGCGTCTTTAACAACCTTCAGACAGGATTATTATTACCGAAGAAATAAAAGAAAAGGGAATCGATGGAAGGGGAGAAGTTGGGAAGAAGAAGATAAATAGGATTGAGCATCTCATTCTCTCCCTTGGGCCTAAAAGATAGCCCAGGCTTTGGGCCAGTTGTGAACCACCTTTGAAGTTCCATTTGTGGACTTGATCTTCTGTATCCTCAATCTCATTAGATTGATACCGGATTGAATTCCCACCCTGCTTTTTGTGGTTGTAAAATTCCATTACCTATTCTATTATTGCGACTTCACACTTGTCTAATTACAACCTACTTACGTTGTCTCCAGTTTTTCCTTTTTCTGTTTCCCCTCCATACACTTTTGTTGCTATGCTCTTCATCCCCCTTGAAGAATACTAAATGAAGGTAATTTGTTTACCTTGGGTGTTTTTTTCTGTTGCTTTTGTTTTATATATTTACGTCATCTAGCATGCTATTGGCTAACCATGACACCTGCTGTTTTTAGGCCTTGCGACCATGCCATACTTAATCAAATCTACATCTCTTTTTTTGGGTTACTTTTCTACCTTACAATGTTTGATCACCTCCAAAAACCATTTTTTTCCCCATTTTGATGCATTCCAGAAACCATTGTTTTCTTTGAAGGAGAGGTTATCATGCCAATGTTTGATTTCTGTAGAATTGTGTTGCTGTTGGTATTTCTGTCAATTGAAGACTTATAGTTTCTTTTAATCATGTCAATACTGGATAAACCTGTATACCTAGATGTCAGATCATTCAGCTATATTTATTTTTGAACTTTGGTATCCAGTTGTTTGTTTTTACTTTCAGTCGTTAAATTATTTGCATTGTTATACCTGGTTTTGCGATTGTGTTTAATTGATCCTTTGAGTTTGATTCATCATGCAAGTGTAAATTAACTGCCTCCCCAAACCACCACCCCCCCCCAAAAAAAAAAAAAAAAAAAAAAAAAAAAAAAAAAAGGAAAAAAAAGAAAAGAAAAGACTATGAATTACTATATCTAGATATGTCTTGTTCACATGCGAGAGTTAAGAATGTTTCTTTCTTCCCACCATGGGCAGAGAGTAGCTTGTTGAAGCCACCAGTGGAGGAACCTTTTATGAAGTGTTAGTTTCGATTCATTCATTAGCTGCTGCATCATTATCAGTGTCCTCACTGAATGTCATAAAACCTGTTCTGCCTTTCATTCTATCCAGAAGAATGTCCATTGAATTAAAACATAGTAGCTCAGTGACTCAGTCGCTCTTCAAAGGAAAGTTCTTTATTTTGTGATGAATTTCTGAAATTTTTATATACTTAAATTCATTCACTTTTACTCGTATAATTATGAAACTGGAACAACTATCTGCCAACCTAGTTAAAATCTCTTGGTTTTCTAGTAATGTGAAAGCTACAAAAGTTTTGCCTGCTTAACTCTTTTTTTCCCCAGTAAATTGTTAACCAGGTTTTGGGTGTGCAGATGTGCATTCTCATATTTGTGGGAACCAATGGTGAGACCTATTTCAATACAGCAGCTCTAGTTTCATGTGTGCAAAACTTCCCCAAAAGCCGGGGTCCTGTGGTGGGCATTCTGAAGGGGTTTGCTGGGTTGGGTGGTGCAATTTTGACTCAGATATATGCTATGTTCAATTCCCCCGATCATGCAGGAATCATATTCATGGTTGCTGTTGGGCCGACCATGGTGGTTATAACATTGATGCTCATTGTAAGACCTGTTGGAGGTCACAGACAGGTTCAGCCATCGGATGGTTTGAGTTTCACATTTATTTACAGTGTGTGTCTCCTTTTGGCTGCTTATTTGATGGGGATCATGCTCGTTGAAGATTTTTTCGATCTGAACCAGACTGTTATCACCTTATTCACAAGTATTTTGTTTATTCTCTTGTTGCTTCCTATTGTAATCCCCATTCTATTGAGCTTCTCGTCAAAGCACAGACCCACCGAAGAGAGCCTTCTCCCTGTGCCTCAAAAAGAGGAATCTAGCAAATCTGGCCATGATATGAATGAAGTTATTTTAAGTGAGGTGGAGGATGAGAAGTCGTCAGAAGTAGACTTGCTTTCTGCATTAGAGAGGCAAAAGCGAATTGCACAGTTGCAAGCAAAACTGTTCCAAGCAGCTGCAGAAGGGGCAGTGAGAGTCAAGAGAAGGAAAGGTCCACGCAGAGGGGAGGATTTCACATTGATGCAGGCACTGATAAAGGCAGACTTTTGGCTTATCTTCTTCTCACTTCTGTTGGGTGCGGGATCTGGTTTGACCGTGATTGATAATCTGGGTCAGATGAGTGAGTCTTTGGGGTATGACAATACCCATGTATTCGTGTCCATGATCAGCATTTGGAATTTTCTTGGCCGTGTAGGTGGCGGTTACTTCTCTGAAATTGTTGTGAGGTACAACCAAATTTCACTTCCTCCAGAATAAGAATTTATTTTGTTCTTGCTTATTTTCCAATACTTGTCCATCTAAAAATGTGATACTGTGTTGCCAGGGATTATGCATATCCAAGGCCAGTGGCCATGGCTATAGCTCAAGCGATCATGGCAGTTGGGCATTTCTTCTTCGCTATGGGATGGCCTGGTGTTATGTATGTTGGTACCCTATTGATTGGACTAGGTTATGGAGCCCATTGGGCAATTGTTCCAGCAGCAGCTTCTGAATTGTTTGGCTTGAAAAACTTTGCGACTTTGTACAATTTCCTCACACTGGCAAATCCTGCTGGATCATTGGTCTTCTCTGGTCTCATTGCTAGCAGCATATATGATTACGAAGCGGAGAAGCAAGCTCACATGCATTCACCCCAGAAGCCATATGGTCTCCTTCATACGATGCTTGAAATCGCACCTAGATTGGAAAAGACATTGAAGTGCAATGGTACCATATGCTACTTCCTTACTTCCCTGATAATGTCTGGACTCTGCATCATTGCAGTCGTGTTGAGTTTGATTCTTGTCTATCGCACCAAGATTGTCTATGCAAACCTTTATGGAAAATCCCGTACTTAAGAGTTGGAAAGAGAGAGCTAGTCGCTGAAAATGGTTTCTGTGATAAGTGTCCAGTACTTGATCTGTCCCACATGCAAGCCTTATCATTGCTCATATAAGGTTGTGGAGATTCCTCACATGTACCTGCCTTGTTTGGAAAGGAATATCTGTCAAGGGGAAGAAGCAAGTGATGAGCATATCATCCCCAGAATTTAGAACCAAGGACCGAAAAAGATGTAGTCTCGGTGTTTCTTTCATTAGGCCAACTTGTGCAAGTGGTGCAAATCTCTACTGTGGTTCTGCTTAGGGACTCATGAGACTTTGAAATCTAGTCTCAGGGGTCTCGATCATTGTGTATCATAAACAAGGAGCTTGTTTATATCATTCGAGAAATTGGTACTCGATCCTCATGGATCAAAGCGAATGAAATACTTTATTCTGTTATTCATTGAGTTTTGATTTATTCATTTGTGCATCTATTGACAAGTAATGACAATGTTTTGACAAAAATAGTGTGAACCCCATGCACCAACTGCTTGTGAGTTGTGATGATCAAAATTCAAAATTGAAAATTGGCTACCAAAACTACCAGATTACATGAGCTTGGTAAGTGATTTCTGATCCAAATTTTGGGACCAAATTCATTTCCGGGTTGGGTATATGAGTTTGATTAGTGATGTCTGATCCAAACTTTTGGATCTAAAATGTAGTATCAGATACTGGATTAACCGATAAGTGACAGTCAAATATTTGGTGTGTGCTGTGTCAAATAATCTCATATTATCTCCAGATCCAACATCCTAGCTTGATTGTCCCAGACTTGACTTGTAAGATGTGTCAAGCTGTAGAGGAGGGTAGCAGAACTTACCTCCTCAAGGATTGCAATCCGGTCTTCGCTTTACAATGTAATCTCATCTTCTTCTTCTCTGGCGATGGCAATGTACTATCTTCTGGCACCTCTAAACACTCTCAGAGAGAATGGGTTTCGATGGCACTACCCTTCCATTTCTTGTGATGCCAGGGATCATCTGTACACTGTTTTTAAACCTCCATCACTTCCATCATCTGGAAGTTGAGGGAGTTGCAACTCCCACTGGTGGTTTCTAGACAAGTTCAAGCCTTGAAGACTTGGAAAAGTAAGATCCAAAAGAAAAATGTAAGGACAATTAATACCTCCTCAGTGATAACCAGTGAAAAGGAAAGCCAAAATACAATAGCTCTGTCTGGCTTCCATAATTAAATTTTTATACTTAGACAACCTCCAAACTCAATTCAGAAATTAAAATACAGATCTTGATAGGGTGGTTTCCACCAATTGCAAAAGTGGGTTATGGTCAACAAAATACTTACAAAAACTAGAAAAAACAGAGAAGCTTATGCTACCTTTTATTTTCCTTTTTCATCACATTGGGATACATCATTAGAGAATTAGGTTTTCGGGAGTTTTGAGTTTTGACTAAAGGTCCTGTTTTGGGTTTTACATTTTGGATTTGGTAGGGAAAAGAGGGGCAAAATTTTTGGTCATGGAGGCACGGTTTCAAGTATAGGTATCGTATTGGTTGTATTGTATCGGTCTCCGTTATCGTAGTCAATACCTGAATGATTACCTGTATCATTTTAGGGGTAAAATAAATTTTTTTTTTTTTTTTTGAGAAAGTTAGAGCAAATGTGATCGATATACATTGATCCTTACCGATATAGATACCATAGCTAAAAAACTTTTCATTAATTTCTATCATAACCAATGGAATTGATAGCCTAATGGAAGGAAGTCTTTACCCTATCACCAGCTCGCTGCTCGAGTCCACTGATTATGAACTCGAGTCACATGTCTCATTATCGATCGTTGATCTTATGAAAATGCTGCTTTTCACATGGGGGCTTTGGGCTCGGGCTATGAACCTAGGATTACCGTCAGGGAGTACCTTTTTTATTAAAAAAATAAAAAATAAAATAAAACCTGCGATTCAAATTTCTCAACCATTAGAAAGCCTCTGAAAATGGGTAATTTCTCATATCCTCACTCTCTTGTTGCGCTTTACGTGGAATATATTGTTACTGCTTACCCTGGACCTGGACTGTCGATCAAGATCGAACGTCCTAGGGTTTCATTCCCATCTTCCGAGTACTTAAATTAGGAACTTCGAAAAGGTAATGAATCCCAACTGATTGAAGTTGTTTACAACATCTAACGTTACTCTCTAGATCCACTGCTGATGGCTGATGCGTTTATCTGATTTGGGTTTTGAGAGTCATCCGAGAGGTTTGTACTTTTGAATTATTTTGGATTTTTTTAATTTTTTTTTATATCAATTTATATTCATTTTTATGCTTCGTTTCTTTTTAAGTATCTTCTCGTAGCTTGGTGGATCGTTCTCAAGGTTTACAGAAGAAGAGTGCAAACAGAATTAGGGTTCTATGATTTGATTGTAATGTGGCTCTGTCCACTGATCGTATTGTTTGGATGCAAAGGAATTGTTGGATATGTTGTTGTTATTACCTGTTTAATCTTTACTTCTCTTTAGTCATTTCTATCTTTTTGAGAAATTAAGTAGAGTTTAGTCTTTCTGCAAATACATGGATCTCATGTTTCAATACTGTTTTAGAGGTTTCAATATTTATGACTCGCTTTTGAAGTTTCTTGTAGCTTGGATGATCATTCTCAAGGTTTATACGTAGAAGTGTGCAAACGGAATTAGGGTTCTATGATTGATTGTAATGTGGCTCTGTCTACTGAACGGTCTTGTTTGGATGCAAAGGGGAATCCCAACCGACTGAAGTAGGTTTATACATAGAAGAGTGTGAAGAGAATTAGGGTTCTATGATTAATTTTAATGTGGCTCTTTCTACTGATCGTGTTGTTTGGATGCAAAGGGGACTTCCAACCGATTGAAGTAGGTTTATATGTAGAAGAGTGCGAAGAGAATCAGGGTTCTATGTGATCGTTTTGCTTGGATGCAAATGGGAATCCCAACCGATTGAAGTATGTTTACACAAAGACGAGTGCAAAGAGAATTGGGCGTTCTATTATTAACTCTAATGTGGCTGTGTCTGCTGATCGTCTTGTTTGAATGCAAAGGAATTGTTGGATATGTTGTTGTTACCTGTTTAATCTTACTTTTCTTTAATCATTTCAATATATTTGAGGAATTGAGTACAGTTTAGTCTTTCTGCAATTACATTGATTTTATGTTTCAATTCAGTTTTAGAGGTGTCAATATTTGACTTGGGAAAAGCTTGGTTTACTCTGTTGAGTTAGTTACTCGTAGTCTTGCTTGTTTGGGGGTACTGCTTCTCATGATCTCATCCTCCCCTTCACTCTTTCTCTTTTGCTGATGGTGTTTTTTTCTTTTCTATTTTCTTGTAAAATAGGTTTCTGTCCATGGAATCGGATCCTTTCTGAGGTATGGAAAGATCTAAGCTTGTAGAATCAGATAGTGGTGGTTGAACTATCATTTGTGGTAGGCTATTTTTTTAAAACTAGCAATCTGACAGAAAAGAAAAAGGGGTAAAAAGAAGAAAAGGGAGGAAAATGGAGTGCAATAAAGATGAGGCCATCAGGGCGAAAGAAATAGCCGAAAAGAAGTATACAGCAAAGGACATTGCTGGTGCAAAGAAATTTACTTTGAAGGCCCAAAATTTGTATCCTGGGATTGAGGGTCTTCCCCAGATGTTGGCTACTTTTGATGTTTATATCTCCGCAGAGAACAAAATATGTGGGGAAGCAGACTGGTATGGGATCCTTGGTGTGAGTCCCTCAGCTGATGATGACACAGTTAAGAGACAGTACAGGAAGTTAGCTCTCATGATTCACCCTGACAAGAACAAATCGGTTGGGGCTGATGGAGCTTTTAAGCTTATTTCAGAGGCCTGGAGTTTGTTGTCTGATAAGACCAAGAGAATAGCATATGACCAGAAACGCAATGTCATAGGATTTCAGCAGAAGGTTCCTCCTCCAAGTGGAGGAACATCTGCACCACCAGGCATGAACGGTTTTTGTAATTCCAGTCATACAACAACCTCAAACAGTAAAACTCAGAAAAGTGCTGATCCACACCCACCGCCGGCACCTGCTTCATCACGTCCATCAAAATTAAATATGTTTTGGACTGAATGCAATCACTGCAAAATGAAATGCAAGTTTCTCAGGATCTATATCAATCACAATCTTCTTTGCCCCAATTGTCATGAGCCCTTTTATGTAGTAGAGACCTCTCCCCCACCTTCAAATGGTTCTAATACTGCACCATGGACTTTCTCTCACCGGTGTCAGAATTCAAACCATCATGCAACTAACAGCAATGCGTGTACTCCTGGAAGAAACACTGCTGCTCCTGCTCCTGCTCCTGCTCCTGCTCCTGCTCCCAACATGAGAGCAACTGCCCCAGCTTCTGCTGCTGCTGGTCAAGCTGCAACTGTGGATCATCAGGCCTATAAGAAAGTGAGGAGAGAGTGTGAGGAGGTTCAGGAAACTGCAAGAAGAGAGGATGCACTTCAGAGGAAGAACCATGCCCCTAAGAAGATGGCTGGTGGTTTGTCTACTGGGTTTTCTAATTCTGGTTCTAGCCATGCTGTCAAAGGAGAGAGACCTGTGAAAAAACCTCCAACAACTGTGGTTCAGCAGGCCTATAAGAAAGTGAGGAGAGAGCCTGAGGAGGTTCAGTCGGCTGTGAGAAGAGAGGATGCACTTCAGAGGAATAACCATGTCCCTAAGAAGATGGCTGGTGGTTTTTCTAATTCTGGTTCTAGCCATGTTGTCAAAGGAGAGAGACCTGTGGAAAAGCAAAGAGGTCCTCCAACAACTGTGGTTCAACAGGCCCGTGAGAAAGTGAGGAGAGTGTGTGAGGAGGTTCAGGCGGCTGCAAGAAGATAGGATGCACTTCAGAGAAAGAACAATGTCTCTAAGAAGATGGCTGGTGGTTTGTCTACAGGGTTTTCTTATTCTGGTTCTAGCCATGTTGGCAATGGTAAGACCTGTGAGAAAATGAAGAGGTCCTCCAACAATCCTCATAGACAAGCCTAGCAAAAGACTACCAGATGAACATCTGAAAGAAGTACACACAAAAAAGTCAAAATACAGTCCTCCCTTCCCCCACTCCCAACAAATAAAAAAATGCTTCCCTTTGGCTTAAACCTAGTTATTCAAGCTTCGTCCATTTTAGGCTTTTCGGAACCTTTACTTTTTCCTCCTGTCGAGAGGAAAAAAAAAATAAAATTAGACTTTAGGCGTTATCAGAAGCCCATCCCCCCCACCTCCCCTTCTCCCTTTTTGAATACTTCAGAAAAAATGATGCAATAAAACATACTTTAATCCATCATGGACTTTGGCAAACAATGACGATGGAGTTAGAAAAATCTTGAAAGTAGAACCAGCCTGCGAAAAGATGTCCATGACCCAACTGTATTTCCCCATATGTGTGGATGTAGGGTACACTATGAGATGGTATTCCTTTTATTTTTTATTTTTTAATAACTTGGTTATTAAAAAGTTCGAGCGGCTCCTCCCAACGGCCGACACATGCTGGTCAATATGGAGAGAACTGCAATGATATATGTGTTGCATATAAATCTTCATTTCCATGACCGCACTTTGATTTTCACCCACAACTTTTTTGAAGAAACAATTTAATTTATTATTAATGGTTGTGGACAAACAACGCATAAGCTAATAGACCTAAAATCATTTGAAGTTTGGGAGTGTTTCTTAGTTGCCTAAAAAGTGTAATTTTTTTTTAGAAAGAGTTGCTAAAGATTAAACATAATTCTAATTCCCTTTAACTTGTCACCAACTACATATCAAACTCATACCTATACACCCCCCCCCCCTTTCTTTTTCAGAAGGTGGTTTTTTTTCTAATCAAGCTAGTGAACACATGTTGATCAACAATCTCTTGAACAACACTAACACAAGATATGCAGTTGGAATAACATTCTACCTCAATATGGTTCAAAACCCCAACTCACAAAAGGGGGGTGGGGGGAGAGGAGAGAGAGAGAGTGCTGGTGTGACCGCCTCTGGATAGTTGTACTTTTGTTTTTTGAAAATTTATTTCCCTTTTTTGTCATTTAAAAATGGTTTCTGTGATGAAAGTGCAACTTGATCAGTCTGGCATGCAAGCCTTGTCATTGCTTATATAAGGTTGTGGTGATTCCTCACATGCACCTGCCTTGTTGGAAAGAAATATCTATCAAGTGTAAGAAGCAAGTGTTGCAAACCTCTACTGTGGTTCTGCTTAGCGAGCCATGAGACTGAAATCTAGTCTCATGGGTCTCTCGTTCATTGTGTATCATAAATGAGAAGCTTGTTTATGTCATTTGAGTAATTGGAACTCTATCCTCATGGATCAAAGGGAATGAAATAATCTATTCTGTTATTCATTGAGTTTTGATTTATTCACTTGTGCATCTATTGATAAGTAATGACGATGTTTTGACAAAAAATGAATGTGTGAACCCCATGCACCAATTGCTTGTGAGTTGTGTGGATGATCAAAATTTAAAATTGGTAGAAAAACTACCAGATTACTAAGGGCATGAGCTTGGTAAGTGACATCCTAGGCTTGATTGTCCCGGAGTTAACTCATATGATTTATTGAACTATGTAGAGAGGGTAGGGGAACTTATCTATCTTATGATAGGAAAGGCTATTGAAGCAAGTGCAAGAAGCCTTTTATATAGATTAAAGCAAGCTCAAATCAATGGATGGAAGGTGGCGGAAGTTTGGAGTAATTTTGAGGAGCTAGAACAACTACTTTTGAAAAAAAGTATCACATCGTGGCGTTTGAGTATTGTTCTAAGTTTTTTGGATGTTTCCGACATCGTCCCCCTAACTCAATTTTACCTCAGGCCTAGCTAATAACGAAGTGGTCCTTCTTTTAAAACATTAACTTCTGTAACTATGAACAAGAAAACATGTCTCTCTATCTAATGTTAATTTAGATTTATATTCTCTTTTTAATTAATACAATTTTCTTTCTTATTAAAAAAAATTTGTTTAAACTCTAATTCTAAGTTTTAATAAATTACTAAAAAGCCATCAACAGAAATGAATACAAAATACAAAATGACATTTTATAATTTTGATTACTTTATCTACTCATTTTAAGTTGTAATTGTAGCAATGAGATGTTTACCTGGTCCTCTATCACATAGACTAAACCATATATTATCATATGACAAATAGCAAAGCGTACTAGGCATAGTGACGCATAGAATGACCTTTTTTTATTTCTTATTAATTTCTTGAAACCTTCACCATAATAAAAAAATTTATATTTAGACAACCTCCAAGAACCCAATTCAAAAGTTAAAAAATTAAATCTTGATAGGTGTTTTCCACCAATTACAAAAGTGGGTTATGGTTAACAAAATACATAAAAACTTTAAAAAACAGGGAAGCTCATGCTAGGGTTTCATTCCCAACTCCCAAGTACTTAAATTAGGAACTTCGAAAGGAAAATGAATCCCAACGGATTGAAGTTGTTTAGAACATCTGACGTTACTCTCTAGATCCACTGCTGATGGCTGATGCGTATTAGGGTTTTGGAGTCATCCGAAAGGTTTATACTTTGAACTTTTTGGCTTTTCTTAATTTTCTATCAATTTATATTCTTTTTTGTGCTTCGTTTCTTTTGAAGTATCTACTCGTAGCTTGGTGGATCGTTCTCAAGGTTTATACGAAGAAGGGTATCAAGAAGAGTGTGAATCGAAGTAGGGTTCTATTTTTTGATTGTAATGTGGCTTTGTCCACTGATCGTCATGTTTGGATGCGATGTTACCCGTTTAATCTTTACCTTACTTTAGTCATTTCAATCTTTTTGAGAAATTTAGTATAGTCTTTCTGCAATTACATGGATCTCATGTTTCTGTACGGTTTTAGAGGTTTCAATATTTATGATTCGCTTTTGAAGTATCTTGTAGCTTGGGTCATCATTCTCAAGATTTATACTTTATACGTAGAAGAGTGCAAACAGAATTAGGGTTCTATGATTGATTGTAATGTGGCTCTGTCTACTGATCGTCTTGTTTGGATGCAAAGTGGAATCCCAACCAATTGAAGTAGGTTTACACGAAGACGAGTGCGAAGAGAATTGAGGTTCTATTATTAATTGTAATGTGGCTCTGTCTACTGATCGTTTTGTTTGGATGCAAAGGGGAATCCCACCCAGTTGAAGTAGGTTTATACGTAGAAGAGTGCGAAGTGAATTGGATTCTATTATTAATTGTAATGTGGTTGTGTCTACTGATCGTCTTGTTTGGATGCAAAGGGGAATCCCAACTGATTGAAGTATGTTTACACAAAGAAGAGTGCAAAGAGAATTGGGGTTCTAGTATTAATTGTAATGTGGCTGTGTCTACTGATCGTCTTGTTTGGATGCAAAGGGGAATCCCAACCGATTGAAGTATGTTTACACAAAGACGAGTGCAAAGAGAATTGGGCGTTCTATTATTAACTATATGTGGCTGTGTCTGCTGATCGTCTTGTTTGGATGCAAAGGAATTGTTGGATATGTTGTTGTTACCTGTTTGATCTTACTTTTCTTTATTCACTTATATCTTTTTGAGGAATTGAGTACAGATTAGTTTTTATGCAATTACATTGATAATATGTTTCAATTACTGTTTAGGTGTCAATATTTAAGACTTGGGAAATTTTGGTTTACTCTGTTGGGTTAGTTACCCATAGTCTTGCTTGTTTTGGGAGTACGGCTTCTCATCCTCCCCCTCCCTCTCCCACTTTCTCCTTTACTGACTGTTTTTATCTTTTCAATTTTCTTGTAAATTAGGTTTCTGTCCGGGGAATCCAAACCTTTCTAAGTAAAGATCTATGGTTGTAGAATCAGATAGTGGTGGTTGAACTATCATTTGTAGTGGGCTATTTGGTACAACTAGCAATCTGACAGAAAAGAAAAAGGAGTAACAAGAAGAGAAGAGAGAGGAAAATGGAGTGCAATAAAGACGAGGCCACCAGGGCGAAAGAAATAGCCGAAAAGAAGTATACAGCAAAGGACATTGCTGGTGCGAAGAAATTTGTTTTGAAGGCCCAAAATTTGTATCCTGGGCTTGAGGGTCTTCCCCAGATGTTGGCTACTTTTGATGTTTATATCTCTGCAGAGAACAAAATATGTGGGGAAGCAGACTGGTATGGGATCCTTGGTGTGAGTCCCTTGGCTGATGATGAGACAGTTAAGAAACAGTATAGGAAGTTAGCTCTCATGATTCACCCTGACAAGAACAAATCGGTCGGGGCTGATGAAGCTTTTAAGCTGATTTCAGAGGCCTGGAGTATATTATCTGATAAGGCCAAGAGAATAGCATATGACCAGAAACGCAATGTCAAAGCATTTCAGCGTACAACCACCGCAAATAGTAAACCTCAAAAAAGTGCCAATCCACGCCCACCACCGGCGTCAAAATCAAATATGTTTGGGACTGCATGCAATCACTGCAAAATGAAATGCAAGTATCTCGGGATCTATATTAATCACAATCTTCTTTGCCCCAATTGTCATGAGCCCTTTTATGTAGTACAGAACTCTCCCCTACCTTCAAATGGTTCTAATACTGCAGCACCATGGACTTTCTCACGCCAGTTTCAGAATTCAAACCATCATGGAACTAACAAGAATGCCTATGCTCCTGGAAGAAACACTGCTGCTCCTGCTCCCAACATGAGAGCAGCTGCCCCAGGTTCTGCTGCTGGTCAAGCTGCAACTGTGGGTCAGCAGGCCCATAAGAAGGTGAGGAGAGAGCGTGAGGAGGTTCAGGAAGCTACAAGAGGAGAGGATGCACTTCAGAGGAAGAACGTACCATTAAGAAGATGGCTGGTGGTTTGTCTGCGGGGTTTTCTAATTCTGGTTCTAACCATGTTGTCAAAGGAGCGATACCTGTGAAAAAACAAAGGTCCTAACAACTGTGGGTCAGCAGGCCTGTGAGAAAGTGAGATTCGGCTCCTCTACTGCGTAATAGATGCGGCAGCTCAGATCCAACACCCTAGAGCACCTTGGCATGGAACCCATCACACGGGCACTCGCCTCAAGGCGCTCAGGGCGTTGGATCTGAGCCGCTGCCTCTATTGCGCAGTAGAGGAGGCCCCGCCGGAAAAAGTGAGAGAGCATGAGGAGGTTCAGGTGGCTGCGAGAAGAGAGGATGCACTTCAGAGGAAGAACCATGTGTCTAAGAAGATGGCTGGTGGTTTGTCTACTGGGTTTTCTAATTCTGGTTCTAGCCCTGTTGGCAATGGACTGACCTGTGAAAAAAAGAGGAGGTACTCCAACAATCCTCATAGACAAGCCTAGCAAAAGACCACCAAATGAGCATCTGAGAAAAGCACACACAAAAGTCAGAATACAGTCCTCCCCACCCCTGACGGCAAAATGGTGCAATGTATATGTATTAAATATAAGGTAAAACTTCCTTCCCATGACCGCACTTTGATTTTCACCCACAATTCTTTTGAAGAAACAGTTTAATTTATTAGTAATGGTTGTAGACAACAATGCATAAGCTAATAGACTTAAAATCATTTGAAGTTTGGAAGGTTCCTTAAGTTATTTAAGAAGTGTAAATTTTTATTTAGAAAGAGTTGCGAAAGGTTAACCATAATTCAAGTTCTCATTAACTTCTTACCAAGTACACATCAAACTCAAACCTGCAGTCCCCTCCCCTCACCCAAAGGGTTGTTTTTTTTTTTTTATCAAACTAGTGAACAAATGTTGATCAACAATAACACAAGATATGCAGCGGAATAACATTCTACACTAAATATGGTTTAAAACCCTAACTCACAAATGTCCCCCTGGGGTTGGAGAAGAGAGAGTGTGCTAGTGTGACCGCTTCTGGATGGTTGTGTTTTTTTTTTTTTTTTTTTTTTAACAGTGGTGGTAATTATAACTGTCGGTAAAGAAAACATTTTTCTTTTGGAAATTTTTGTTTCCCTTTTTTTGTCATTTAAAATATCTATAATCAAACTAATTCATCAACACCTTACTAACAGAAGCACCAGTACATCAAATGAAATTATATCCAAAGATTCTCAATGTTAAACACATGTCCAATGGTATGGTAAAGAGAGAGAGAGAGAGAGAGAGAGACAGAGAGACAGAGAGAGAGAGAAACTAAAGCTTCCTGTCTCTTCTCACTTACATCAACTACTGAATCTCACATCAAAACCTTTATCAATATATAGCAGAAAAACACAAATCCCCTTCTCCACCAAAGATGACAGCAACCAAATTCAGGTCATGAACTGAAGCCTTTACCCACTTAGAAACAGGTGAAACAAAACTTTGAAAATAGAGATGCTCAGGAGTAAATTTTTGCCTGCAAAATTGATGAAAAAGTTGTAAGAATTAAGAAACTCAAAGCAAAGATTAATGTTTCATTAAATGCTAAATTAACAAGGACACAGAGAGTGAACATAGCTTTGTTCATGTGATATTATATATTAATGCATATACCACAGATCACATGTCATATAATAGAATGAATTAATACTACAAAATGGGAATTACATTGGACTGCAATACATTCACAGTTTTCAATACCAATGGAAAAGCTGAATCTCAAGATCAAAGATTCTGCATCCATGGATTTTCTAGATCAAATTGCAGTAATAAAGCTCTGTGACTTTGATTTCTTATGTTAGCTGTCAGCTTTTCTCTCAAGTTGGAGGCTTTGTGATCACATTCATCGAAAAAA
>NC_056561.1:42610994-42612962 GCF_013358625.1 Macadamia integrifolia | reverse complement strand
TAACAAATTACTTATTAAAAGAAGGGAAGCTCATTCTACCTTTTATTTTATTATTTCATCACATTGACATACAATATTAGAGAATTCTATTTTAGGTTTCTAGGGGTATTGACAAAAGGTATTGTTTTTGGTTTTTTTTTTTTTTTTTTTTTTTTGGTGGGGAAAGAAGAGTAAATTTTTGGAGATGACAATCTTCCCATGGTGACTATGCGATTCAAAATTCTCCACCCTTATAATGCCTTTCCAAATGAGCAATTTCTCATATCTTCACTCTCTTATTGCATTTTATGTAGAATATATTTTTACTGCTTACCATGAACTGTCGATCAAGATCAGACATCTTAGGGTTTTAGTCCAAGTAATGATGACCTAAGAGTCTAATCTCGATATCACTTCACCCATGGTGAAGGAATTTCGTCATTCTTCCTTCTCTACAAGTGAAGGAAAATGTTTGCCAAAACAAAAAAAAAATTCCATAGTTGGGAGAGTTCTCTTTCACCCATGGTAAAGGGTTCACCCAATATCTAAAATCATCATTGCTCTTCCTATATGTTGAAGGTCCAAAATGTCCTTCACAATTCCTTGACACCCATCCAATCATAATGATGGTCATCGGCATCTCTAATAAGTATCCCATTGTTAGAGCATATTTGACTAAGCTTTATAGGGCTTCTGCCTCTCGACTTCTGAAAGCCAACTTCTAATAAGGAGGAAATGCCCTGATGATTCTTCATATGTCTCTTTCCTTCTTTCTTTGATCTTCCTTCCTCCTCCTTTTTTCTTACACCTAAATCTAAACACATCGTTACTCCTCCCCTCTATATGTTGAAGGTCCGAGAAACCCTTCAATGTTACCTGACACCCATCCAATCATAACAATGACCATCAACGTGCATCTCTAACAAGTATCCCATTGTTAGGGCATATTTGACCAAGTTTTGTAGGGCTTCTACTTCTCAACTTCTCAAAGTCAACTTGTGAGGGAATGCTTGTCATGATTCTTCATCAATCTCTTTTCTTCTCTCTTTGATCTTCCTTTCTCCTATGCCACTCTTACTCACAAATCTAAAGTCATAATACTTCTCCACTCTATATATTGAAGGTCCGAAATGCCCTTCATTATTTTTGATACTCATCCAGGCATAATGAGATCATCAATGAAAGAATTCCTGTATAAGTGAAGGAAGATCATGGCTTAAAGAAAACTTTGGTTCTTATACAATTGAACTATAGTTGGTTATCACATAACAAATAAATATATATTTTTTGATAGAAGAAATTAATATATTAATCCTTTAATAAAGGTGTCAAAGATGCCACAAGTCATCTTTTTTAATCAAAGAGGTCACATGGAACCTACACTAATGCATAGCACTGTACCGTGTGAAATTACATACTTGACATGTGATATGGAAGATGAGGTGGAGCAATGGAGGGTTCTAGAAGTAAACAAGAAAGTGGGTCCCACAATTACAAATATTTCATACATTACACATATTCAATGTACCTATTGTCTTTTGGTGGTCCATGGTAAATTCTCAAACCTTGTATTCAAGTTAGTGCAACTTCATAAGTTGGTCATTCTAACCCTATTCACTCCATAGAGTTTAAACTAACATCAGGGTCTGGTTAAGTAAGCCTATGCATTTGGATTCTATTTTCAACAATTCATACATGGATCCCATTTTGATATTTGATTGAATAAAATATATTTATTTGATTGGAACACAGAAAATTGTCTTAAAATTTTAAATAAAAGGAAAATTTGCAAATCCTTAAAAATCCAATGGATTTCCTTTCCATTAAATTTGAAATTTTAAGAAAATAAAAATTTTATTTTTAGCAAATATAAATTTTCTTGAAACCTTCCACCACAATGAAATTTCTATATTTAGGTAACTTCCAAATCCAATTCAAGAGTTAAAAATTAACCCTAGTTAAGGTTTCTTTTTTTTTTTTTTTTTTTTT
>NC_056561.1:42601415-42610781 GCF_013358625.1 Macadamia integrifolia | reverse complement strand
TTTTTTTTTTTTGGATTTGGGTGGGAAAAAGGGGCAAATTTTTTGGTGCTGGAGGTCCTCCCATGGCGGCTCTGCGATTCAAAATTCTCAACCTTCAGAAAGCCTCTCTGAATGGGTAATTTCTCATTTCCTCACTCTGTTTTTTGCGCTTTACATGGAATACATTTTACTGCTTACCCGGGACTGACGATGAAGATCAAACGTCCTAGGGTTTCATTCCCAATCACTTAAATTAAAAACTTCGAAAGGGGAATCCTGACCGATTGAAGTTGTTTAGAGCATCTAATTCTCTAGATCTACTGCTGATGTCTAGGTGTTTATCTGATTTGGGTTTTCGAGTCATCCGAGAGGTTGATACTTTGAGCCTTCGGCTATTTCTTAATTTTCTATCAAGCTATATTCTGTTTTATGTTTCGCTTTCTTTTGAAGTATCTCGTAGCTTTGGGGATCGTTGTCAGAGTTTATACGAAGAAGAGTGCGAACAGAATTAGGGTTCTATGATTGTTTGTAATGTGGCTCTGTCTACTGATCGTATTGTTTGGATGGAAATGAATTGTTGGATACGTTGTTGTAACCTGTTTAATTTTTTACTTACGATAAGTCATTTCTATTTTTCTGAGAAATTGAGTAGAGTTTTGTCTTTCTGCAGTTACATCGACTTTATGTTTCAATACGGTTTGAGAGGTCAATATTTATGACTCGCTTTTGAAGTACCTTGTAGCTTGGGGGAATCATTCTTCAGGTTTATACGCAGAAGAGTGCAAACAGAATTAGGGTTCTATGATTGATTGTAATGTGGCTCTGTCTATTGTTCGTCTTGTTTGGATGCAAAGAAATTGTTGGATATGTTGTTGTTGCCTGTTTAATTTTACTTTTCTCAAGTCAGTTCCGTCTTTTTTGAGAAATTGAGTAGAGTTTAGTCTTTCTTCACTTACATCGATTTTATGTTGTAATCCGGTTTTAGAGTTGTCAATATTTTTGACTTGGGAAAACATTGGCTTACTCTGTTGGTTAGTTACTCATAGTCTTGCTTGTTTGGGAGTACTTCTCATCATCCCCCTCCCACTTTCTCTTTTGCTGACAGTGTTCCCCCCCCCCCTTCCTCTTGTAAAATAGGTTTCTGTCTGTGGAATCGGATCATTTTCTGAGGGATGGAAAGATCTATGGTTGTAGAATCAGATAGTGGTGGCTGATCTATCATTTGTGGTAGGCTATTTGTTACAACTAGCAATTTGACAGAAGAAAAAGAAGTAAAAAAGTAGAAGAGAGAGAGGAAAATGGAGTGCAATAAAGACGAGGCCACCAGGGCAAAAGAAATTGCCGAAAAGAAGTATACAGCAAAGGACATTGCTGGTGCGAAGAAGTTTGCTTTGAAGGCCCAAAATTTGTATCCTGGGCTTGAGGGTCTTCCACAGATGTTAGCTACTTTTGATGTTTATATCTCGGCAGAGAACAAAATATGTGGGGAAGCAGACTGGTATGGGATCCTTGGTGTGAGTCCCTCGGCTGATGACGAGACAGTTAGGAAACAGTACCGGAAGTTAGCTCTCATGCTTCACCCTGACAAGAACAAATCAGTCGGGGCTGATGGAGCATTCAAGCTTATTTCAGAGGCCTGGAGTTTGTTATCTGATAAGATCAAGAGAACAGCATATGACCAGAAACGCAATGTCAAAGGATTTCAGCAGAAGGTTCCTCCTCCCACTGGAGGAACATCAGCACCACCTGGCGGGAACGGTTTTCATAATTTCGGTCGCTCAACAACCTCAAACAGTAAACCTAAGAAAACTGCTGCTCCACGCCCACCACCGGCACCTGCTTCAGCACGTCTGTCAAAATCAGATACGTTTTGGACTGCATGCAATCGATGCAAGATGCAATACGAGTATCTCAGGGTATATCTCAATCACAACCTTCTTTGCCCGAATTGCCATGAGCCTTTTTATGCAGTAGAGAACTCTCCCCCACCTCCAAACGGTTCCAATGCTCCAGCACCATGGACTTCCTCTCAGCAGCGTCAGAATTCAAACCATGCAACTAAAAAGAATGCCTATGCTCATGGAAGAAACGCTCCTGCTTCTGCTTCTGCTTCTGCTCCTGCTTCTGCTCCTGCTTCTGCTCCTGCTCCTGCTCCTGCTCCTGCTCCTGCTCCTGCTCCTTCTCCTGCTCCTGCTACTGCTCCTGCTGCTGCTCCTTCTTCCAACATGAGAGCAGGTGGGTTTCCAGGTCTCGATTCATTCAATCACACAAATTTTCATTGGGATCCATTCTCTAGAGCGGCTGGTGTTGGTAGTGCAACTGCCCCAGGTTCTGCTGCTGGTCAAGCTCCAACTGTGGTTCAGCAGGCCTATGACAAAGTGAGGAGAGAGCGTCAGGAGGTTCCAGTGGATGGAAGAAGAGAGGATGCACTTCAGAGGAAGAATCATGTCTCTAAGAGGATGGCTGGTGGTTTGTCTACTGGGTTTTCTAATTCTGGTTCTAGCCATGTTGTCAAAGGAGAGAGACCTGTGAAAAAACGAAGAGGCTTGAATGGTGAAGGGAGAAACACTTCTGGAAATGAGAAGACATCTCAAACTTCTGCAGGAATTGGGTATGGAAATGGAATTGGATCTAAACAGGGAAGTCCAGAAATGGAAAGGGTTTCTGGTGTATCTGGTAATAAGCCTAATGGTTCAAGAGAGTTGTCACAGCAAGAACTCCGAACAATGTTGATGGCGAAGGCACGGGAAGAAATTCGGAAGAAGTTAAATGAATGGAGCTTGGATGCTGCAGCCAGAGCTGCTGACAAGGTGAAAGAGAAAGAAAAGGACAAAGAGAAAGCTACTATAAATGGCAGGACATGTGATCAAAATAAGGGTGGTGCTGAATCTGTGGATATCAAGAAGAAAATTCATTCTGACCAGATTTTGCTTGGCACTTCTGGTGCTGATTCAGATACAGAAACCATTGAACTGATGTCAATCAGTGTTCCTGATCCAGATTTCCATGATTTTGACAAGGACCGAGCTGAAAGATCATTTGGAGATAACCAAGTCTGGTCTGCATATGACGATGATGATGGAATGCCTCGTTATTATGCCATGATTCATAAGGTGATATCCTTGAACCCTTTCAAAATGCGTATCAGTTGGCTGAATTCAAAAAGTAATAGTGAGCTGGGCCAATTAAACTGGGTTGGTTCTGGTTTCGCTAAAACTTGTGGGGATTTCAGGATAGGAAAATATGAAGTCAATGAGTCACTCAACTCTTTCTCACATAAGGTGAGATGGATGAAAGGCACACGCGGAGCCATCCGAATATTTCCCAAGAAGGGCGACGTTTGGGCCCTCTATAGGAATTGGTCTCCCGACTGGAATGAGCTTACACCTGACGAAGTAATACACAAGTATGACATGGTTGAGGTGCTGGATGATTATGATGAGGAGCAAGGTGTAACCATCAGTCCTCTAGTTAAGGTTGCTGGTTTCAAGACAGTTTTCCACAGACATTTGGATCAAAGGGAAGTCAAAATGATCCCGAGGGAGGAGATGTTTAGGTTCTCACATCAGGTCCCTTCTTACATGCTTACTGGTCAAGAAGGTCCAAATGCTCCTAAGGGTTGTCGGGAGCTGGACCCAGCAGCTACACCATTGGAACTTCTTCAGGTGATTACAGAGGTCAAGGAAGAAGATATTATGGAGAATGCTGTGAAATCTGTGGAAGAAGCGATGGTTCAGACTGCTGAAAAAACTAACAGAGAATATATGGTGGAGAATCCCCAAAAAGATGAAGAAGAGATTGTCAAGAACATCAAAGAAGCTGATGCAGAAAAGATGGTGGAGAATATCATAGAAACCATAGAAGAAAGGATGGTGGAGAAGGCTGAAAAACAGCCATTTTAACGAGTCTTGGAATATGTGGGTTTGTCTGAAGCAGCAGTGGAAATTAACCTTTTTGTGTACAATTAGACCTGTTTGATCCAACATTTCGTGGGTTTGTTTGGCTGTTCACTGTTGGGACTGGAGAGTTTCATCTGGAGTCACATGTAAATGCTGTAAGGCTGAATCTAACCTCATTTTTGTCTACAACTTGAAAATAGTTTAGAAGAGGTATAGTTCAATTTATCTTGGAACTGAATACTCACTAAGGTGCTCTCTCTATGAGCTGGAGCTTCTTTCAAGAATCTGTTAGTGTGGTCTGTATTTACTTCCCTACAAGAATTGGTTTTGACCCCGAAGAGCAATTTGCCTAGCAGTTGCAGCTGTCAAACACAACCCCACCTCAGCTGCCAAATTTTCTCTTGTATCTTACAATGCTTTACTTCGTTTTTGTTCTTATAGTAGAATATGAGGAAATTGCAGTTTTTTCTTCTATGCCTGAAGAATTATTTTTTGTTGGTTCTGATTATGAACCCAAAAGAAATAGAATATAAGCTGATTTCCATTTATTGCTCAATTCTCTCTTCTTGATTGATATTTCTGCACTTCAGAAAAAAAAAATTAGATCTGTTTTTTTTTTCTTCCCTCGGGGACTTTCGGATTGTACAGAATGGTAATATGCATGACAAGTTTACTTTTATTTTGTTTTGGTTCAGTTTCTTGCTTATAAACTTCTTAAAATTCCCTTTGTTCTCTTTTACATGATTATTTGATGTCATTACAATTTGATCTTTGTCAAAAGGTTTAGTCAGGGTCTAATTCTCTGAATTTCTTTCTGGTGGGTAGCAAATTCAGTTCTGCATCTGCATGATACTAAATTAGTTTCATGGAGTTGTAAATTTTGTTGTGTGATACTTTGTTCATGAGGAAGAATTTGGTTGGGGTATATCATATATGGTCATTCTACTTGTATACACGATGTACTGCCCAATGATGTTGAGACCATCTGTCTGATCAAAGGCTTATGCATCTATTTACATTGTCTGGAAAGTCTATTAATCATTTTCGTGCCTCAACCAATATTTTTGATCCTCTATTTATTCTAAAATTTATTGGCTGTTCTGGATTACTCATTATTTGTTTCTGGTTGGTCATTATTTCCTTTCTTTGTCATATGCAATCCAAGCTAGATTGAGGATCTTGTGTGTGCATCACAAGCAAGGTAGGTGGACAATGAGACCCTAACACTAGGACTGCATCACATCCTATTGCTTTCTGCGTGTAATGCCAACAAAGCTGCTTTTTTTCTTGGTCTTATGGGTAATAAAGTGAAACATGAAAACCATTGATGCACATTTAATTTTTTTTTATGCTGGAGTCAAAGAGAAAATTGAAATGTCCACCTTTTAAGGTTTTGCAGTGCAGAACTCCAGCTCAATGTTAACTCTCATATAGAGGTTCAAGATTAGTTGATCTCAATCCAGATCCGTTGGGACCTATTCTCTTATGTGACAATGAATCATCTCTGGTAAGATCAGGCTGATCTGCAGTGAATTGGCTAACCTGTCTGATCATAAATCAGATCGAGATCGATTGGTCCAGTTCAACCCTGCTCCATTCCTTGCTCACAGAATTGACATCCAATAAATTGCATTGCCTTATTGGACTAAGCAGATGCACTGATTGAATATGATGCAGGATCGTTCCTGGCAACTGAGAACCTGATGTATTCTACTTTGAATTTTTAGCAGCATACTTTTATTCTCTCTCTGTTATAGTTGTATTCATCTTTGAGTATTCATCATCTTGTTGATATTTAGGGTTGTACAGTGATGACTAAGTTTAACTGGGATTGTGACATGTACTAATGTACTCAGTGGTTTGATGAAGCTTTTAAACTAGGGATAATCTGTTTGCAAGGTTACAATGGATTGTTTTAATCAATTTTCCTTCTTTTTTCACCCGACTTTTTTTTCCCCTGTCCCTCTCTTCTTCCTCCCCATCTGCTCTCCCTTCTCCTACCTCTGTCATCCATCTCACCCTTTCACCTCCCTAGTTGGCTCTGGCTCCCTCTCCTCTCTTACTTTTCCTTGCCCTAGACATCTGCCTTCCCCCCTTCCCACTGCATTTCACCCCTGAACCCTGACCCTGCCCCTGCCCCAAATGCCCACCCATTCCGTCCTTGCCCTCCCTAGTCTCTGCCCCCCTGCAACTCAACTTCCCCACTACCCTGCCCCTGCCTCCGCCTCCCGTTCCCTCTCTCACCCCTACTTTACTCTGTCCTGCGCCACCCTGCATCTCTGTTCCTGGATTTCATCGAGTTTTTCTGCCCTAACTAGATCGGTGTTAGAGAGGAGAGCGAGTGAGAGGATCCTACTAGAGGAGTTCAAGACTTGAGGCACACATCAAACACAGAGGTTGCTGGTTCCTAAATTCATTCCTTGCCTCGCTTTTAATGCGGCACAACCCCATGGAATCAATGGGTTTGATCACCTTCAAAGCCCTCATTTGTCTGGAACTCGCCAGATGTTTGGCCACAACCTTCAACGATTAGAGCCTTTGGGCAAGGAGTTGATAGGTTAAGTATAGAGCCATTACATTCCCAAGTCCTGCACGGACCACATAAACCAAATACTGAATACTGAATAGGAACCGAATAAAATCGATCCAATTTGGTTTGGTTTTGGTTCAAGGGTAAAACTTATTTGGTTTTGGTTGTCCATATAAACCAAATATAGAATACTGAATAGGAACCTAATAAAATTGAGCCAATTTGGTTTGGTTTTGGTTTAAGGGTAAAATTTATTTGGTTTTGGTTCAATTTTGGTCTGTACATATTGTATCTTGAATTGAAGTGAAACCAAACTAAAAAAATTGGATAAATTACACCCAAGGTCTCCAAGATCTGCTATCGTGGTTTGTCATTTTGCATTATTATTATTTTGTCTAAATCAAAACAACCATTAAGAAGAGATAATGATTAGAGAGATCTCGTTTCAAAATGCATTTTAGACCCAGTCCAAGTGTATAACTAGCTAGGAGGGTTGTTTCGGTTAGAGATTATAGTCATACACAAGAAATTTGGAGATCAGGTAAGTGTTTCTTACTAATTGTATTGACTTAAATCTAGCAAAGGGACTTCAGCTTCCAAACATGTCCATCATTGTGTTTTATTTTTGGGTGTTTGAATCCATCATTGAGTTAATATCAATATGATCCCAAAATTAACAGGAAGAAACTATATCCCACCTGTTTTTCTCTTGTGATTTTGCATCACATATCTGGGCGGCGGGACCTCTAGTATTGCGACCTCATCTCCTAAATCTACCCTCCTATGAACAAATCTTTAACCACATTATAAATGATAGGAACTTCTCCCAATCCCAAAAAATGTGGGTAATTAATATATTCTCCATTACTTTATACTTTATATGGAAACACAGAAATGACATCATTGCTTCCACCACTTGCCCCAACCCATATTCCGTTTTGCACAATATTAATAATTGGATTGCTCATCTTCGATTATCTAAATATGTTGGTGCTTTACATTTCCCTAATACAGATGATCCAGCAAGCCTAACTACAGGATGCCATAACCCTTTTTTGTCGTACCCGATTTTGATTTGTACTGTTCCAAGGTGAGCTTAGGTTCATCAGCTCAGATTCTTCTCCAGCATCGCAGAAGGAAGAGGTTGAAGCATAAGCAATCTTAGCAGACATGCAAATGGTGGTAAAAAACAATTGGAAGCTGAAAGAAATGTAGTTCTTAGATAAGAAATTCTTACATCTTCTTCCAAAATTGGATGGTGAAGTATGGCCGCTCTTCAGTTTGGCAACTTTTTTGGGAAATCCACAAACTATCGGATGGGATAACCTTTCATTGTAAAAATGTTAATAGTAGCCCAGCTGTGACTTATCTATTATCACTAGCCACTGATGGCTATACAAACTCAAACCTATATACTAACATCTTTCTTTTTCTTACCAAAAAAAAAAAAAAAAAGATCCCAAAATTTCAAGATTATCTATATAGATTCTTCTGCATAAACTATTAAAAATGAAATCAAGATGGAAATAAAAATCTTAAATATGCAACAGAGATAACCTGTAATTTTTGCATTCAATTTTTCATTTATGACATTCAATGACACTTTAGAATTAATAAATCTCTAAAAAGTACATATAGAAGTAAAAACAAGTATGATATAGTATTCTTTTACAGAACTACAACCAAATACAAATATTACATATTAAATGATCATTTAAATAAAGTTGATTCTATTCAACTTCAAGAAACTATAACATAGGGAAAAGGTGGAGGGAGAGAAATCATTAGAAATGGAACTCACTTTGATTGGTGATACCAAATGTGTTGAATTGGATAACACTATATCTCTAGTTCTTCCAATCCAACCTACATCAAAATACATTATATTGAAATCAATAAATTTATGAATACAAAGAAATGAAAAGAAAACAATGAATGAATCTCACTTGGTATTCCTTTTCTTCATTTTCAAATCTTATCATTTCTTTTTTTCTTTTTTCCTTCTTTTTTATTGAAAGGGTTAAGTGTAAACAAAGGAGAAAATTGAATTGAAGAGATGATGCTAGGTTGGGGTTGGTGTGGAAAGGCAAAACTATAATATCTAGGGTGCCCCTAAACTGGAATAAGAAGTTTCTTGAAAAAACAATGAAATAAGAGACATCATGTGGTGTAATGCAATTGATGGGTCTACTTAGTTGACCTTGGGATCCTCTTAGCATTGCTCACAAACAAAATTGGTAAAATGTTGTGAACTGAAGCATAGATGGTAATTTTCCATTTGAAGCAAGTTGTTTTGCTATGTAGACTACATATTCAATCATTCTAACAATTATATAGATGAAGAGTAACCTAAATGGGACTAATCTCAAATTTAGGGGGTCTATCTTGACCATAAGGCTCATCATGTACAATTTTTTATTTTCTTGTTTTTCCATTCATTCCTATATTGTGCCTATTATTAGCAAAAAATGATTGATTTTTCCCCTTTAAAGCATTAAATGATATATTGTGCAATCAAATTGGGTTTACACATCAAACATGGCTAGATGATGATAGATGATGATATGGACGATAAATTTGAGCACCATCAAGTACTCCATATGTCCAAAAAGCTACTTTCTAAAATACCTTCTAAATATGCTTTGAGTGGAACTATAATCCCTTATAGATTGAAAACTATTTGTAGAATCTTTTAGTTAAAGCTACAAATAATTAAATCAGTATGTGAAAAAAAAAAAAAAAGAAACAACGCATATATGCAATTGACATACCATAACAACATTCATATAGTATGCCATTTAATAGAGCCTTTGAATCGCTATATCTAAAAAAAAGAGAGAGGTTATAGCATATTATTTCTTACAGGACTATAGATATATGCATTTTTTTTTCGAAATACTTCAAAGAAATTCATATAAACTTGATCTCATTTAAGAGACTCAAATTAGAAGGAAAAAA
>NC_056561.1:42575859-42601395 GCF_013358625.1 Macadamia integrifolia | reverse complement strand
AAGGGAAGTAAACTCACCTCTTTTTTTTTAGTTAATTGTTCTCTACTTCTCCTCCTCTTCTTCCCCTCTATCCCAAAACGGTCAAGAGTCACAAAAGAGATAAAAGAAAGGCTTAGTTGAGAGTAAGATGAAATGAACAGAAGACATGATAGAGTCGGAGACTTTTCTAATGTCGGAGACTTTTCTAATTCTAAGTGGACTGAGGAAGGGAAAGAAAGATTAAGATCGCGAGAAGACGAAGGCTTGGTTATCTAGGGTTTTTCTTTCTATTTATTCTTTTGGTTGTTTAGGTTTTCTCTTTCTATTTATTCTAGGGCCACTGGATTGGGGGGAGGGGGAGGGGTTACAGTAACCGCATCCGTTCAATCAACGCAGTGATGTTTTCCATGTGGTGAAGGAAAACTGTATCCTTTATTTTTTGTGGTTATCTAGAGTTTTTCTTTCTATTTGTTCTTTAGTCCAGTTGTCTAGGGTTTTTCTTTCTATATGTTCCTTTGTTTGTCTAGGGTTTCTCTTTCTATTTATTCTAGGGCCACTCAATGGGGAGGGGGGGAAGGGTTACAGTAATCGCACCCCTTCAATCCACGCGGTGATGTTTGCGGCGTAGTGAAGGAAAACTATGTGCGTGGTGAAGGAAAACTATGTGCCTGGTGAAGGAAAACTGTCCTTTATTTTTTTGGTTATCTAGAGTTTTTCTTTCTATTTATTCTTTAGGCCAACTGTCTAGGGTTTTTCTTTTTATTTGTTCTTCTTCTTTTTTTCTTACATTAGTTTTTGGTCGAGGAAAAGAAAAACCCTGTAAAATAAAATGGAAAGATGTAACAAAAGACAATCAAAAATGAAAAAGGACTTTCGTGGTGTAAAGACAATTTTGCCACTCGTTGATTTAGGGAAAAAATATAGAAAAAAAAAAAGTGAGGGCTTAGATTTTTTTTTTTTTCTTCACAATAATTCGATTTGTGGGGGGAGGAGGGGGGGGGAGGGAGTAAAGCAAACTTAACCTTACATTTTGACGAAAGAAAAGCTAAAAAATGGATATTTTTTGTTTGGGAGGGGGGGGGGAAGAGTACCACTTTATGCCCTTGCAAAGGAGGCTTTTTAATGGCCCAATAATCTTTCCATGTGGTAGGATGATGTGGCAATTTAACTTGTTCGATAGATAGTACAATGTTCATATTAGCTTGTTGGTTTGCTTTGACACTTGACCAATTCTAATTAGACTATAATTTAACATATGAATAGGAAAACTTGGAGTCTAGCATGACCACAAAATTTTAATATTGTATCCAGCATGGCAAGTGGAAGATATCTTTAGGACACCAAGAGAAGCTTCCTATAGTGGGCCAACTCTTTTTTATTATTTTTGTAACTGTGAAGGATAGTTGCAATCATCAAGGTCAGAAACAAGAGGGTTGAATAGGTTATAAAAATATAGGAAGGTGTTTCTTACCTGGTAGTAGAGGCCACACAAGCATGTGAGAGCCAATGAGGGTTACCTACTTATTCAATCAATAGGGGGCAGCGAGGTCATTCATGGGAGATGAGGGATAAAGTGAGGGGGTGCTAGCAGAGGTCTTGCCCTTTGGCGGGAAACATTTTGGCTAAAATTATATTATTTCAAGGGTGGTGGGTAGGGTATGCCCTAGGTATAACTAATGGGTCTATGAAAGTAGAAAGTTATCAAAGGAGTAACCAATTTTTGTAGAAAAATGATATCAACATGCTGAGAGAACACACTTATCTTTGGTTGTTAAACTTTTAAGAGATCTTTGAACCATGAACTCTTATGAATTTTGTAACACAATATGTTAGCAAAATAGACAGGGTGAGGCGTGCCACTTGACAATCTCTTAAAGACCATAGACACACCCCAATGGTGCAACCGGGTGAATTTTGTATCGGCCTCCAAGATAAAACAGCCCAATGGCATCCTTAGTAGTTGTGCACTCAATTGCTAGACCCCTTCGAGTCCTCCAACGTTATGCTCAAACTAAAGGTAAAACACTTAAAACAAATTTAAGTAGAGACACTCAAATTAAGAGTAAAACAAGATCTCAAACCTCAGAAAAATGACTACACCCATTGACTTGAGTGAACTTGGTTTTATAATTAGTTTGAACAATGCCTAGGGTCCCCTCTATTTATAGAAGAAGATAAACTTCGAAAAAAGACATGGAGAGACAAAGTCTCTTAAGAAAGGGAAGAGATAAGGTCTTTCAAATCGAAGAGACAAAGACTCAAGTCTCTCATAAGAATAGGAAAAGATAAAATCTCTCAAATTGAAGAGATAAAGACTCTCATAAAGTGAAGTTAAAGAGTCCCAAATATACGAAGACAAAGTCCTAAGTATGAAGAGACTAAATTAAGTGTCCTTTGTAAATACATAAAAGGTCATTGAGAGATTACATGCAAGAAGATAGAAACATGGTCACATGAAATAAAAAGATGCAAGAAATCAAAAGATAATTTGAATCTTCCAATAATTTAAATTCCAACAACCCCACAAGATTTAAAATACCAGTAAAGCAAAATAATTGCATGTGCACATTAGAATGATAAGACACATCGTTGCAGATGCTTTCCGGATTTGAATATGCACTAGGTCTGATAAGTCACGCTATTAAGTATGAGTGACATCAGACTTTTTAAACATTTTCTCATATGAGTTTTGCAACTCCATTAGATTGAGGTTGATAGGGGGCTATGGTCTCATGAATAATTATATTTTCTTCAAAAAATTGTGACAGAAACTGAGTACCATATTATGTCTCTCTATCTATTCTTAGTCTTTTAATATTCCTTCCTAACTGATTTTCAACCTCAGCGTTGTCGGACAAGAAAATATGTTCTTCATCTTTGGTTTGAGAAGGTATAACTTTGTATACCTCGAACAATCATCTATAAAGTTAATAAAGTATTGTTTGTCACGTCTTGACTCATGTGATTCGAAATTACCTATGTTACTATGAATTGAATCCAATAACTCAGACTTTCTTTTCATAGAAATATGAGGCTTTTTAGTGAATTTAGCCTCAACACAAATGGGACATTTGACTAGCGATTCAAGATTTTCATGTATCAAACAGTTCGAATGATTTCTTTATGTATGATGCATTGCAATATCCTAATCTACCATACCAAATATCATAAGAATCAACCAAATACACAGAACTACTAAGCTTTTCATTGATAATAATATTAGCAACATTCAGAACAAATAATCCACCAGAGTTATACCCTTTTCCTAATAAATATATTTAAGAAGAGCACCAAGAAACAAGATTTTTTCAAATATCGAACACATGAAATACATCCTTAAGAACAAGAGTTTTACCTGAAGCTAATTTCAGTTGAACTTGTCCTTTGTCAGAGGCCTAAGATGAGTAGGAATATCCCACAAAAACTTGTTCACATATTTCAACCGTTGAATACTTGAAAAAAGTATTCCGATCCCTATAGATGTGCTTAGTAGCACTTGTGTCAATGATCCATTCTTTTGGTTTTTCAACCAAGTTTACCTATGTCACCATAGCAGTGAAAACATCGGCCTCAATTAAGTTAACCTTAGTCTTGCTCTTCCTTTTTCGATAATCTATTTTAGAGTTTTATTTATAAAAGAAGAGAAACTTCTTGAAAAGATATGAAAAGACAAAGTCTCTCAAGAAGGGGAAGAGATGAGCTCTCTCAAATTGAAGAGACAAAAACTTAAATCTCTCACAAGAAGAGGAAGAGATAAAGTCTCTCAAATTAAATAGACAAAGAGTCTCATCAAGTGAAATAAAAGAGTCCCAAAGATGAAAAGACAAAGTTCTAAATATGAAGAGACTAAATTAAGTGTCATTCATAAAAATATGAAAGATCCTTGAAAATACAAAGAGATAAATATATGAGAGGTCATACACGAAGATAGAAAGATGGGCACATGAAATGAAAAGACACAATAAACCAAAAAATAATTTGAATATTCGGACAATTTAAATAATGATTTAAATTCCAACAATCTTTATCAGAAAAAACTTATTACTTACCATGATTATTCATACATGACAACATTAGGTGGCACATTTCATTAGATTCCCACTTATTCATTGAAGTGGTGAAGTGAGATTGTAACAATCTTTTGGTCGTCTCATTTTGTTCACAAAAGTTATTTTTGCTAAATGTAAAAATATATTTTCAAAATAATTTAAAAGTGATTCATCATTATGTCATTATCAAAAGTTTCATCATCTTATATAATGTTTGAGATTTTAAAATGTAACCACAAGTGTACGGATCAGTGTAACTACGGATCGAACATAGGGAGAGCAACCACTTTATTTTTTTTTTCTTTTAATAATGCGAAAGTGAACTGATTAATGGTTGTGATCTAATTTTAATTACCGTCCTAAACATATGTATATAAAATAACGTTCTAACCATTCGTCATCTAAGAATTTAAAGACGCAAGCCACGCAATTAAAATTAAATAAATAAATAACTAAAAATAAACAAGCCACGCAATTAAAAAAAAAACAATAAAGGAAAAAATGATAAAATAAAAATAAAGTAAAAGAAAGGGGATAAAGCTGGAGAGAGACCCACAAGTAGGTTTCTCTACTTAGCCCAAATGATGCATCATAATATGAGCTTCCTTACTTGACTAGAGAGTCACTTTTACAAGGGTTACTCTACTTGGCTTAAGGGAAAGGGAGACAATTAAAAAAAAATGAATAAATCGATAGTGAATTGTAGGAAGTAGGGAATCTCCAACGATTTTGTTCTTTTTTTCTTTCCTATTTTTTCTCCCTTTTTCTATTTTTCTCTTTATTTCCTTATTTCTCTCTCCTCTTGCATAAGAAATCCTTTGGCGAAAAATCTTCTAAAATAAAAACCTCAACAAAATAGTTGTTAAGAGGTTTGAACTTGAAACATCCTAATAAGCAAAGAAATTTGCACATCACAACTCACCAACTACGCTAGGTAGTTATTGATACCAAAAATGAATATTCAATCACTTAAGAATGTGGTCCATCGATCCTTGTTAGTATTTAGAATATTTCTTATACCCTTGGAACAACTGCAGATGGGCTGGTTCTGCATCTCGGTTCAGTTCTGATCAATTATTCTTTTTCTGACCCGAAAAGAATAATCACTTGTATGGTTGACCAAACGAATGTGTACTTGCAATTGAATACGTCCATCTTGCTCAGAATTTCGTCCTCTTCGCAACCATGAAAGAAATATGACCTCTTTACGTGTAAAATTGGAGATATAGTGTTCGATAGTCCTTAAAGCCTTGAAAATATAAAATCTACAAAAAAAAAAGTAAAACCCAAGGTAGCTCCATTTTAAATATGTAAAATGCATGTTTTACTACCCTAGATTTCACACATAAATATGTTCATCACATATTTTTCAGGTACTCATGTGAAACAACTGATTTCACCATCATTTGAAAGGGCAAAAAATATGTTTGTAACTTCTTTTTCAATAACCTTGGTTACTACATGAACCGCCATTGGCTCCACTAAGTAGGAAATGGAAGCGTGAGTTACACGTCTCAAGTTCGAAGCACTCCTCCCATATTACATGCTATTGCCAATTTGCCATGCATTCTTTAAATTCATTAAGGGCGGCTCTCTTCCCACTAAAACCCAAAAAAAAAAAAAAAAAAAAACTTGGTTATTACATGATTTTCCCTTCAATAATAGTGCCATTTTGGTGGAGGGATAATCGAAGTCATTAGTCCAAAACGAAGAATTTCTTGTACGATGGCATTAATTTGCATGTTATAAGGCTAATTTTGAGATTTCGACCCCATGATTCCTTGAGCTTTGTGATGTAGACAGCCAAGTCACTCGGACTAAGGTCATTAAATGGTTCCGTTTGATTCGATTCAGATTGTAGTAGATAGAAACCAAACGGTTTCTAATTCGTTAAATCAAAACCACTTATTAAACAATTTCGATGTCCTGGTTTTAAATGGTTTCGCTCTTGATTTTATTACTAGTTCGAGGTAATAGGCTCTTAAACAGTTTGTTAACAACTTTAAAACAAATTCCTGATTTTAAATCCCTGACCTGATTGCATATTAAAATTTTGTTCTAAATTCTAAATGCAATTATCAAACATATGGAGACTTGAAGTAAACGGTCTAGTTGGGTTCAATATAATCGACTTAGCAATTTGTGAACAGTTCAAACCCAATGGCTAAATGGTTTAAAATCGAATCAAAGTGTTTATTCAACGATTGCACTTTTTCAAATCAAGATCGAATCATTTATACCTATCAATTTGATTTTGGTAAAAGGTTTCAATTTACATTTTACACCCTTAACTGAGTCTACGGGTATTAATAATTTGTCATTGTTATTAGGGGTGTCAACTCCAAATCTGCACCGGTAGGAATGACCAAGCCCAAAATGTTTAAGACACAACTTAAATCGGTCTGATTAATAAATGTGTTAGGCTCAAGCCCAACATGTTTATAAACATGTAGTACACAGGCAGCCACCTAGCCCGATGGGTGCTCGATCGGGTCAACACATTTATAAGCCCGACTTGAACTTACTCCTTTAAGCCCAACCTAGCCCAACCCCCTTTAATACTACGTGTATTTAATGCTAAGGCTATTTTGATGTGTACACTTGAGATGGTGGTGGTTGTTATATGAACATTCATCTTTTTCATGCATAGTTTAATTGATTTGAACTTTCTAAACTTGGGTTATGCAAGCATAGTTTAATTGATTTGTGTTACTTAAAAAGATTAATACCTTAGTAACTTAGATGCTATGTCATTTTTGGCTTAATCCCTTTAAACTATGGAATACTTTGTTGTTATAAGGCTCTGTTTGGTTGCAATGGAAATTTAAAGGGATGAGAAGTGAAATTTTTATACTTTAGAAATAAATGTTTATAGTCATTACCCATATGATTATATAAATTACTTATTTTTTTAACCATATTTAGTAATGATATATTTGACATGTAATTTTTATTTTACATATTATAGCAAAGGATTTTGGATGCAAAGTAAAGTGAAATTTTATAACCAAATATGGAAAGATTTAAATTTAATGTTAAAGTCACATGGGTGATGATTACATATATATATTTTTTTAAGTATGAAAATTTCACTTCCCTTTCCTTTTATTCCCTTTACAACCAAGCATAGCTACTCATCTTTACCTCATTTTATTGGTATTCCCCTTCAAGCCCATTTAAAAGATCAACTTTAAAGAGGGCCCCTTTAAAACTCGTTTAAAGTTATATAGATCTTAGCTCAGTTAAGACCCATTTATGCTAGCCCAATTAGAGTCCAAGATTAACTAACCCAATTATCAACTGTACTATACCCGTCCTATCTAAGCTCATTTAATTAAAGGAGCATTCAAAATGCAACCCTAAAAATTGACCAAGCTCAACTAAGCTCGATCGAGACCAACTCAACCGTTTGACACCCCTAATTTTTACTTCCCATTCAACTCCAAGATTTGGTCATGGAGATCAAACTAAAAGCATTATTTTATCCCAATATTAAATTAGGATATATAGGTTCTTTCCTCGGTTAAGTTTTGGTTTCTTCTTGCTGTATCTTAAAACGAACCAAAACCAACCCGAAAATTTGAAACCAAACCGGGTGAACCCTACTTAGAACCGTGTTCTAGACTTGCAATCATAAATAAGTGTACTTTGATTGTGTATGAAATATTCCAATCCGAGGATCATGGCGTGTCAGTGGATCTACATCGAAGGGCATGGCTACGGAGACGTAATAATAATATAGACCAAAAGAGGATTAGTCCTTACTCCTTAGTCCTAGTTGTAATAAAAAATAAGAGAAAATTGCATTGCCACCCCCTGGACTTTTTGAAACACCAAATGCACCCCCTAAAAATTCAAACAATTTCAAATCAGTCCCTGTCATTAACCGACCATGTTAAGTGAATGAAAGTCTGTTAGTTTTTTTACAAAATGCCCAAAACACCCCCAATTATTGTGAGAGGACAATATTACCCTCCCTTTCCCTTCTTCTAAACCCACACTCTCCCTCGCACTCCTCTCTCGTACGAACAAGGAAGAAGAAGAAAATCTATAACTTGACCGCTCCCCTCCGACATGCGATTCTCAAACCATATCTGCATCGGCATGTGATTCTCAAACCATCTCCCCACCGGCATGCGATTCTCAGAACCTCTCCTCCCCGACGACGGAGAGGTTGACCATTTCATTGGTCTGTTCTTCTGAGACAGCTGGTATTAGTTTCAAGCACATTTAAGAAAACCATGCATTTTGCCATTGAATAGCTAGTGTATTAACAGTCAAGAAATGTTATGGCATGAATATACTATGGCTGTAATTGGCCATCATGAATTGTCTATCTCATTACAAGAAGACTACGTGGGCATTAATCTGGGTAGAAACTCAAGGCCAGCAAATGTGCCAATGGAGTTCATGGTGAAACAAGGTATAGGCATGAGGCGTGGGTAGTGCTTGGACTTTTCTTATCAATTGTAACAGATTGGTATTCATAGTTGGGTATGAGTCTATTTCATATGCTAGTATCTTTTTATCATTTTCTCTCAGGCTGTGAGCATCGTCCTCTTGAGAAGTTTTGTTCTCTATTGTTCTGGCTATTTTATGAAATAAGTTGTTTTCTATTAAGAAGTTAAGACCACCGTTTCATCATCTAGAATCTTCGTGCTAAGGTTTGCAAGGGTTAGTAGTTGTTCAACCGAAGTTCGAAATTAGTTTAGAATGACTTGGATGAGAAGAATATGTGAATAATACGTGTTTGTCTTTCTCAGCCTCTGAAAGAAAGGGAAAGATGGAGGCAGAGGTGAGAAGACAGGGTGTAAAGTTTAAGGAGGGCGGGGGTAAGGAGAGGTTCTGAGAATCGCACGCCAGTGGGGAGATGGTTTGAGAATTGCACGTGAGCGGTCAAGTTGCAGGTTGTCTTCTTCTCGGTTTGGGGCTTTCCTTGTTCATATGAGTGAGGAGTGAGAGGGAGATTGTGGGTTTAGAAGAAGAAGGGAATCGCACGGCGGTGGGGAGATGATCTGAGAATCTCACGCTAGAGGGGAACGGTCAAGTTGCAGGTTTTCTTCTTCTTCCTTGTTCGTATAAGTGAGGAGTGAGAGGGAGAGTGTGGATTTAGAAGAAGAAGGGAAAGGGAGGGCAATATTGTCCTCTCACAATAGCTGGGGGGTGTTTTGGGCATTTTGTAAAAAAACTAACAGACTTTCATTCACTTAACACGGTCGGCTAACGGCAGGGACTAATTTGAAATTGTTTGAATTTTCAAGGAGTTTATATGGTGTTTCAAAAAGTCTAGGGGGTGGTATTGAATAAGGACCAAAGTTCAGGGGTCGCAATGCAATTTTCTAAAAAAATAAATTTTGATGAATCGGGATAATATGTATTTGTTTATGAACCACGTTTCTCATCATTTCACGCGGAAGAACAGAAAGGAAACCACTAGAGCCAGAAACCCACCGCAAGGAAGTTCTCCTCCTTGTTGCCGTCTGCAGATCTCGCGCGTAATAATGGTAAATTTCAAACCCTAATTCTGCTTACTTCTCTTATTTTCCCTTTCTCTGTCTGAAAATTGTATTTGATTACTTATATTTGGTTATAAATTCATGGAGATCGCTCCGGATTCGATCCAGATCTGGTTATTTGTTTGAGTTTTTTTTTCCCTTTGAACTGTATCGGTAGGACTGCAATCGATTGATTTTTTTCCTATGATATATTTCATATTCATTGATCAACATTGGTCCTATTTAGATGGTTCAAGATCAGGGAGATCTGTATAGTTTGGACTTTGGAGTATAAGTTTATAGGAGAGAGGTTGGGTAGTTGTTTTTAATGGATGGATGTATACATCTTTTTATGCGTGATTTCTTGTCCTTGAAAGTGTAAGGTTGAATGCTTCGTAATCTTCCTTTCTTCTTCGGTTGGCTGCTACATACATGAAACTGTTGAATGTTTTGTTGAGGTTTAGATAGAATCCTATTAGTTGAAAGATGACCTAGGTTTTAAAACTTGGGATCGGTCTCCACTGTATCTGTGTTGGATCGTGTGGGATCGGACTCGATCGGATGGATTTACCCCCCCAAAAAAAATTGCTTTTTGGATACTTCTACCCTTAGATCGTACAATTGGATCAGTATCAGATTGGTCAAGATTTGGGATCTTAAAACTAGGAAGATTATGACTAGCACAATATTATGCGGCAGATTGTTGTTTTTTTTCCATCTTTGTCCCAGATATATGTATTTGTCTCGTTACTGATCCACAATGATGTGCCTATTGGATAACGAGCATCTGGGATGGAAGCAACTAAGTTTACACTTACTTGCTTCTCAAGCGTTAAATGTCTTTCAGATGGTTATTAATAGTGTATGCAATGGCAACAAACTTCCTTTTACTGTAAATGCAGGAAGGGGGCGGATTTTAGAATCGGTGATATTTTTCACCATTATATAAATTCATACTTCACTCGTACGAGTCCTTCAGTAGAGTGCTGCATTTTATGTTTCTTACTCTTTGCCTTGCTCCTTTCTACATGTTGCAATGCTCTTTTTTATTCTTGAACAGGTAATGTATTAGTATTTTCATATGATTATTTAGCTTGGTTACTCACCTAGCTAATGTGTTCCATGTTAATTTTATACATTGTTGTATTTTTATTTAATTTTCATAAATAATTTATTTTATAGGAATTTGATGGTACCTTGGATGCTTTGTTAAGCTTCTAGTTTTTAACTACATAACAGTGATACTCATAGTCATAGATATCATTTTCTACTTGTGTATACTTGTGTGAGAAACATTCTGGATTCCAAAGCACGTTTATTACTAACCCCCCCCCCCCTTAAAAAACTTAAGAATGAATAGAGAGGGAGAGAGGTGTGAGCTTGCCTGTGAGAATATTAGATATTATATGCGTCGAGATAAAGGAAAAACATAATTATAGTCAGACGTAGATGATTGCCTATGGAAAGAACATTACATGTCGGTGCTTCAGGATTCTAAACATATTTCAATGACATTTATATAGACCAATAACCTAAATTCTAGAAATGGAAAACAGGATTACTGCTAAACCGGTGACATCTAAACAAGCTACAAAGCTGAGTTCACCCCAATTTATTTTTGTTTTGTTTGGTCAAAAGGACTACCTTAGCTCAATTGCTGTTGAGCTGAGGTAACTTAACGCAAGAGCATGATCACCACCATTGGATATGGTTTGATCTCTTATTTTGAGCATGTTTGGCAGTTATGGTTATGGGATTTTTGTTTAAGTGTTTCTATTTGCAACAAGCTCAATTATAAGCCCCAAATTTTAGGTCCAAAGGAGGTACATGAAATTAGTATTGTAATTAGGTAGTTTTTAGCGGGGCCAATTAACTATTAGTTGGGAAGTTATCTTGTTTACTAAAGTCTATCCTATTTGTGAGACATAGTTTGGAGGAGATACGATTAGTTTTGAGTTAGCCTAGGACCTTTTAGAAAGAGTCTATGTATGGACTGAGTTTCTTATCTATTTAAATTGTTATTTCGACTAGACCTCACCCACGATTTGGAATTATGGAATAGAATTGTTCGTTCTTGAAAAGAAGTTGTGTGTTCCCTCCTCCCCCCTCCCTCCCTCCCTCCCTCCCTCCCTCCCTTTACAATTTCTCCATTATCTCTCTTTATTCAGTTCTTTCCCAGCATGAGCAGATCCTCCATCATCTAATCTACATCACCTTGGTATCAGAGCTAAACCTGGCCGGAGATACCATGGATCCTACTCTTTCATTTGTTGTCTGTAAACAGCTTCAGACCATGCAAGAGAACTTGCAAGAGGTTGAAGCGAATCTCAAAGAGACTAAGCGACAATGCAAGGGATTTGAGAACCATAATAGTATATGGTTTTGGGCTTTTGTTTTAAGTGTTTTTATTGGTAATGGGCTCAATTGTAAGGCTAAAGTAAAATACCAAATCACATCCAATGGTGATAATCATGCTCCTGCATTTGAATTGACTCTTCTGCAGCACTAACTGCGCATGAATATGTTTCTTCCCTTTGCTATTTTAGATGTATCACATATCGTGTTCTAAACTTGTTCTAAGTGGCCAGGACAATAACTTGGTACAGATTGTCTTTGTTCCATCTTTCGTTTTTTGTCCTTTGATATTTCAAAGAGCTATTATTTATTTTGGTATCCGCAGACAACTTCAAGGCGCCTTGCAGATCGGAAGGTGGAGAGGTTTGAAAAGAACATTACAAAGAGAGGAGCAGTGCCTGAAACAACTACAAAGAAAGGAAATGACTATCCAGTTGGCCCAATAGTACTTGGTTTCTTTGTCTTTGTTGTCATCGGATCTTGTAAGTTTCTTTAACATCGTTTATCTCAAGTTTGATCTCTGTTTCCTTGGTTCTTCAACAGTTCTATTTGATGGAATAGGATTTTGATAAAGTGAGAATTGAATTGTCTCTAGTGTCAGTGACATTCAAATTTGTTGCTACTGCCTACATGGCAGACATAGATGAACGTTGGCTGGGTCCATGTGATAGAGGACCCGTCTTGTCTGCACATGGCTAGTAGTGATGGTTCCCAATTATGTTAATCAAATGAAAAATTGGAAATATCCTGAAGATATTCATTTGGAGATTGATAAAGTTGGGCCTGGAGATTTGATAAAATTGAATTTTAGCATTCCAGTTGGGAGATCTGAATCTTGATTTGATAGTTTGAATAACACCAAGAAAACATCCATCTTGTTTTCTTTCTTCAAAGACTAGTTTTTTCCATCATGTACATTCTCTGGCAGCTCAAAGATTTGAATACCGTTGATTGGATATTTTTTTTCCTCTCTTTTTTCCACTTGTTTAGGCTTTACTCTTCCTAGTTTTCTATTTTCTTTTGTTTTTGTTTTATCAGGACCCTTCACAGGTTTCTTATTGCTATCCTTTTTTGCTCTGTTCCAGCTTTATTTCAGATAATCCGGACTGCAGCTAGTGGCGGCATGGCATGAACAGAGGATACTCTCTCTCTCTCTCAATGGAAATTCATAATTGGCTGTATTGGCCAGAGTGATTTTCCTTCTGTTAGCTTTAAGTTAGGAACTCTTGGTGTCACAAGAGCTATCAAAATATGTATTCGTTGATCGTTGGTTCTTCTGAGAGAACCTGATATAATTTAAAAAGGGTCATCTTTTGTCCTGCCATATTGGTATGCTCTACGGAATGGTTTGATCCAACTTTTATTTTTTCCTTTTTCTTTTGATATATAATTTTCTTAATGTTATGCTCGAGTTGATTGTGGATGGTGGTAGAGAATAAGGTGAGGCTTTGTTTGTATGGTTTTGGGGTTGGGCTATTTTTCCAGATATCCAAATGCCATTCATGCACACGTAATTCTAATTCTGGGGTTAAGGTCTAACGTAAGACATTAACAGTTACAAGTCTTATAGATCTATGTTGGTATGGGATGGCTGAGCTTAGCAAGTATTAATTTGTGTTTGGTATACGTTCTCAGAATGGATTTTGGCTTTAGAATGTATTCTGAAACTCCAATGTTTTCTACTTTCTTGTTTCTGAATGAGTTCTAGATCTAGAATTTATTCCAAGAATGTATTTCAAACACAGCCTCACTTCTGTTTGATTGTCCTTGTTTCTCTTTGACGGGATTGTCAGGAATATGAAACCAAACCTGAAAACTCGCTCTGAACCTTGCGAATATAGAGTCGATGATTCGAATTGGGAATCCCCTCCGCCCCTTGCGACTATGGTCCCAAGATGAAGGTCATCATCACATATAGAAGAAGAGGAAACACATTGATCACTCACAGTCTAGTAGTGAGTCTCAGAGAGTGATGCGACTTTAGGGGAGGTGGAAGGTGGGAAAATTGACAATGGTCACATTCTCATCTATCAAATGCTACAATACAAGTGCCTTCGTCGTCATAGGATCAGTCTGGTCCTTGGCTGTTCTTGTGCAGTACGGCATTCACAAAATGGAAACTTAGGGAGAAATTTTATGAGAGATTCTTTATCATGGAAACTCGAACAAATGTGATACACTGATACAGTATTGACAAAGAACACGTAATACAGGAAGCAAGAGCAGAATGGGTTTAATTAGCTTGGCTCAACTCATCCATGGCTGTTGTCAAAAAGACTAGTTATATTTATTAAGAATTGAAGGTTGTGCAGACAGTCCTGATCTCCCCTTCTAAGCCTGTCTTCACGCCGACCCTTCCGAGCTTTATCATGGCGGTAATAAAGGCAGCATTGAAGTCGGAAGGGTTAGTAGCGAAGTCGATGACGGTAGACTGTGATGCCGGGTCGGTAAAAAGCACCTCATCGGAGGAGAGGAGACCCTTCCCTGCAACCAGATTGTGGTAGTAAAAGTTGTCGAAGGTCTGAGGGGTGATGAGGTCCAAGTCGAAGGCAATGTTGGGATCCACATTCTGGGGACAGGCAGCCATCAGCTGCTGGGCATAGCTTGCATTCAAGGAAGGGTCAAGGGTGGAAGCAGAGGAGAAGGAGTAGAGGCGGTTGGTGAATTTGCCGCAGTGTGAGAAGCCCACGGTGTGGGCGCCGGAGAGCGCAATCATGTCAATTTGAGTGAGGTTGTTCTCGCTGAAGAGCTGATTGAGCTGGTTGAGATCGAAGTTGGGCTGTGGAAGGTTTCCGGGCACCAAGGATGCATTTGATACCAAACCATCTCGCCTTCCCAGTTCCACTATGAATGAAGGTCCACCTGACTGTTCCATGGTGGAAAGAATCCATCACTCACACAGAACAAAGTTTTATTTGAGTTAGTTGGTTTATGTGGACTTGAATTAGACTTACAAGGAAGACGACATCTCGGGCTGCAATGGCTAAGATGTCAGCACAGGAGACTATGCCGGGACACAGAGCTTCTACAGCTTGCTTTGCTTTGATGACGATGTCGAAGCCGTCTCCGGCAAGGGACAGATTATCTGGAGCATCCTTTTCTGCATCACCATTGCTTGAGGCAATTAAGATGGAAGCATCACAGCCCTGCGAGGATGTCAAACATGAAAAGTTACAGACTTGGAGATCATAGGATGATAGATAGAGCCTTGTGACTGGACTTGCTGATTATGATTTGAACTTAGAAGATTTTCTAGATGATCGAGGACGACAACCATCATCGGTATCGTTTTAGGGTTAAAATAGTAAAAATACAATATTAAAAAAAAAGGGCAAAATCAAGGTGGCAACCATCATCTGTCCATACCAATATCGATACCATTCCTTAAATCCATGGGAACGACCATGTGCCTTCACTAACACTTAGTTTAGAAGAGGTGGAGTCTGTAACGGGAATTTACTAAAAAGAAAAAGTTGACGACAACCACCATGTGCGTGAACTACCTTATTATTTAGCCGTGGAACGCTAACCTTAGGACTCCATTTTTCTCCTCTAATTTTCTTAGGCGAAGGAGTTTTTAAGCTGCCAGAGTTTCTTACATTCTCTTCAAATGAAATATTTTATGAGTTTCATCATTTTAAAAGAGAAAAAAAAATGATTATATATTTTCAAATGTAGAGTGTGGGAAACCCAACAGTTTGAAAATATATTTTTTTCAATTTTTTTTTAGAGAAAAAATGATTTTCAATAATTTTGCATATGCCAAGACACATGGAGAAGTAGAACCAGTGCATGGGTATTTTTTATGATTAATTTCACTTTCTCATATATTTAGACGTATACAATATTATCAGGTAGCATTGTTTTTTTCATTTTCTTTTATCATAACTCACAAGCTATTCAAAGGTGGATGGACTTAGAATTATTAAAATAATTAAGATTAAGGTAAAATTTCTTGTGTAGATTAATCACATGAAACAATGATTTGATAAGTTTGAGGAACGATGGACAGACAGACTTTTCAATTTCTGTTACAGAATTTAAGATTCTTAAATCAGCCAGTCAAAATAGGCCAAACAGAGAAGAAAAAAAAAAAAGCCCTAACCTAAGTTTCTATATAGGGATCAGAGCGGATCAACTAGAAGCCGATCCAATCCTTTTTTTTTAAATCCTTGATTATATTAAAGGGAGCGAATACAGAGAATTGCTTGAGATGCAACCATCCTCACATGACAATTCTCCTAAATTGAAACTTTGGAAGGTAAAGAGAAAGGTAATAAAAATAAAGGGAAAAGATTGGGTATGCCGTCGATATCAAGTATGTTAGCACCCATTGTGTCTATTTCTCTCTTTTCTTTTTCTGAAATGACCCTCATATTTTTCCTGAATGATAATCCATCATGTGTTCCTATTGGTGCTATCCGCTAGCATACTTGATATCGGCAGCATACCTATCCCTCTCCCTAAAATAAAATAAAAGAAGAAAAATCTCTATGGTTTTAAAATTTGGAATCTACATCCAAATCGGGTAGAGCTGATTCCGGATCCGAATCAGTCAAAACTGATCAAACCCTGCTCATACGGCTTAGAGCATCATATATTTTAAAAAAAAAAAATGGTTGGATTTTTATTTTAAAAAAAGAACCAATGCATGAACAGGAAGAAGAATCTTTCAGTAAAAGATTAAAAAAATTGGATACTGGTCCCTTTCCTAGTGAATTGCTTGAGATGCAACCATCCTCATAAGATACTTCCCCTAAGTTGAAACTTTGGAAGGTTGGATGAGAGAAAGGTTCTCTCTCTCTCTCTAAAAAGAGGAGAAAGGGATCGGACCTTTTATTAAAAAAGAAAAGAAAAGAAAAGAAAAAAAATAAAAATCAACCAACGGATGGACCAGAAGAAGCATCTTTCAGTTATGGATTTGAAAAATAGATACTGGGTTCTTTGTCTATGCCAATGGTGGCAGCAGGCTTAGCAGTAATGCAGTCTTGAGGCTTTGGAGCCGTTTCTGGTTTGTAGTTTGGAAGACAACCAGCCTTCAAGCCTCATCAAGCCTCCAATCTACATTGCTTTGTGCCTTCTTTGGTCTCTGTATCAATCACTTATTTCAAGAAATGAATGAACCGGAGATCGATGGAAGCTAGAGGTTGTTTTTATTGATTCATTTAATTCCTCAATCGATGAGAGTCTCTCTCTTTTCCCCCTTTTTTGTGATGCTTCAATTGAAATGAGAAATTAAAGTTTCAAAAGCAATTGCAATTAATGGGATATAAATTCTACTACCTGGACGAAGCAATCATGAAAGAAGAGACGAAGAGTTGCAGGAACAGTGACGAAGGTTTGACTCAGCTTGGTGAGGACTACCTGCCTCACGATCGCTTCCACGTTAGGGCAACTGAAGGCGTAGAAGTTCTCCAGCAGCTGTGCCTCTCCTCCCTTCCCCATCGCCATCACCATCACCACCACCATTACCACCGCCGACCACCACCCTCTTTTCCCTACCTTCGCCCTCTCCATTTTCAGCTCTCTCGACCTGCTTTCACAGTTTCACGTAACCTACAAGTAGCAACGAACTTTTTTTATTGGAATTCCAAGGCACTCATTCATGGCTATTTAAAGATATCTGTCTAATCAATTCAAATAAAATTTTTTATCATCAGAGATCTTTAAAAAAAAATAAAAAAAAATAAAGGAATAAGAATGGAAATTGAAGCAATGGAAGAGGAGAGATCATCCATTGTTCTTATATACCATTCTAAGCCTCTTGATCCTATTTGGTTATCTAGCATTTGGTCCAACCTTCATCACTTTGTACTGTATTTCTTTAAGCTGTGGTTTGGGATCTATCCTTGTCTTGTAAGGGAGGCCTCTCAGTCATGTACGGCCACATTACTCTTTTCCTTTCCCAACTCTTGTTTTTTCCAATTCTTGTATGGCCCCGTCAAACTTTTTCCATTGCCATTTTGTGTTTTTCTCAAATTCTTGCAACTTTAACAAAAAAAAGTCCAGTGGCCCAATTGGATTACGAAGGCATCCAAGGTCCCAAAATTTCTCAGCGGTTGAATTTCCCATGTCTAGATCCTCTCCAACTGCTATTGGGAAAATATTCTTTGAACTGCCATAGGAGTGTATGTAGAAACGCAACCCTAAAACGATGCAGAAGATAATGTAAAAACAAAACAAACAATGCACACGGATTTTACGAGGTTCGGCAAGATTGCCTACGTCCCCGGTGAGATGAGATCCTGCTTCACTATCAATGGAGAATAGAGTTACAGCGCTCGTCCTCATACCTCTCAGCATTGCTTGCATTACAGAGAAAGAAACCCTCGCTACAAATATATAAGGGAAAAAAATCCTTAATCCGAAAAGTACACAATTGCCCTCAAATAAAAAATTCGAGCGGGGAGGCCTCCTGCCCCCTTGCAACCCCCACGGCCTGCTAACCGGTTAGCGGGACCGCTGTCCTGCCTGTCTAGGTGCTGCACCAGTACTCCCTGGATTAAACTGCGACGAAATACAAGACATTATACACCAACAATGTATGCTAACAGCCTCTCTCTCTCTCTCTCTCTCTCTCTCTCTCATGAACTAGCCTCTGCATTCTATGTATAAAACCATGGGCTCCCCGATCCCAATACTATATTTGTATTTCTCTATAGATCTCTCTCTCATGAACTAGCCTCTGCATTCTATGTATAAAACCATGGGCTCCCCGATCCCAATACTATATTTGTATTTCTCTATAGAATTAATGGACAGCTCATAGTGCCCTTGCGTCTTTCATGGGTGACTTCCATTGGTGATGCCATTTTTTGTTACTTAATTCATTAGTTTAATTAGGGATGAGGTTTTGTAAATAGAGCATTCCTGTTATTAGTATATTTTTCAATTCACATATGTGACTGACGGTGTAACTTTTAACAAATCCCCATGCCTCACAATTATCAAACCATCTTTCATTAATTGGTTGGCTGGGGATGGAATCGCTACATGATCACATGGCTATTACATCAGTGGACGTGTAATTATAGAGGACTTAGCATGTATTGAGTAGTCTTAAGTCATAATGTTGAATGTGTAGCGTGCTTTTTGTTGCCCAGCTACTCTATAGAGCCATCCACTTTTGGTTCAAAAAACGGTTGGCTCTTGGTTAATGGCATTCAACCAAGGGTAGTGGAGTACAATTCAAGTTTTTGGATGAGAATCATTCTCGCTCACACTTAGAATCCAATAGTTTGTAGTTTAAATGTAAATTAAAAATTAAAGATTAAATATTGAGAAAAAAAATTTTGTCCGCAAGAGGCCCCTGGACCACATACATGTCCCTGTATGGACACAAGGGCCTCTCAAGACAAGAAACACTTGCCCATAAATTAATAGGATTCTACCTGGACTAAGCAGTCGAGGAAGAAGAGATGAAGAGTCTCAGGGACAGTGATGGTGGTCCGGTTTATCTTGTTGATGACCGCCTGCCTCACGATGGCTTCCACGTTGGGGCAACTAGAGGTGTAGAAGTTTTGAACCAGCTGTGCCTCTACCCTCCCCATCATCATCACCATCACCATCACCATCACCACCACCATCACCCCCATCGCCCTTCTCTCTCTCTCTCTCTCTCATTCCACTTTGTCAGGTTGATATGCGTAGAGGAAGCAGAGGAATTAAGAGAAGACCTTTCCTAGTTCTTACCATTGTGATTGAGCCTCTTAATACTATTTAATTTCACGTCCATGTTTCCATTTAGTTATCAAGTCCATGTCTCCATGGTTGTTAATTCAGATGTTCTGTACTTCTGTTGATGTTGCCATCGTTGATGATGAGTGATGAAAACTGTAAAGACTAGATTCCATCCATCCAAACACACACCCTTCAGCTGCAGTGCATCTAGGAATGATTGCTCCATCATCGATTTCATGTTGGTATATGATATCTTATATTCCTTCCAGGGAGTATGCATGGTGCAAGTCCTCGACAGAACGTCTTTCGAATCCCATAAATCCATGTGCATTGTTTATTCTTGTTTTCGATTACCTTTGCATCACTTTTAGGATTACTTTTCTACATTTCATACAAGCACTATTGCACTAGATGTTGTTTCGAAGACTTGTAGGTGTAAAATAAAATGTTGGGAAAGGGTACTGAGAGTTAAACCCAGAAACCATGACTTTTTTTCTTTTCTTTGGTTAAAACCCAGAGATCAGAATTTAAGTGTTTAAGTAGTATTAATATATTAAATTGCATTCTCAAGAAATTATTTCTTGGGTGACTATTCTGGGTTGTGACATATACCATTTTATATTATTTCATTAATTAGTTTAAGGAATTAGTGGACAGTTTTATGAATAATATGCCCATTACTAGTATTTGGATATGTTTTTCCTTAATCCATGGTGAAGAGAGAATCTCATTATCATATAAATTTCATCCTTTGATTAGCATGAGGAAGGATAATTTCAACCATAAACAATAAAAGCTGAGAATTGATAATAAGATGTGAAGCTAATATTCACAGGCTCACGTCAATTGTGGTGAAGGAATTCACAGATGCGGCAACTAAAAGTCACACTTTGACGAATATGAATCCTTAACAATTAACAAACCATGCTTTATTAAGTTTTCTAATTTATAAATAAGCAAAGATGCATGGTGAGGTGGTGAATTGAATTTTATGTAAAAAAAAAAAAGGGGAATTCAATCTAATTATAATAAGATAAGAGGTTCTGTACACCATATAGATTCAAGAAATATCATTTCAATACTCAATATAGATTTGAATGTCTTACAAAAAAGAAAAAGTTGGTGTGGACAATATGTTTGATTTAAATAGTTGAAAACTCAAAGTATGCTTCTATTATATTTAAAGATAAGATTGGGTACATCAGTCCATGACATGGCAAAACAAAAATAGGGCGACGATCCTCTGCCGCGGGTGCCCCCGTGTGGAGAGCATCGGACGGCCAAGATGATATCGGCACATGCCCCGATGCCATGCCGGCCATCGGATCCTCGCCGCTCTGTCGCACCCGCGGCAAAGGATTTTTTTCGTTATAACAATACCTTTCTAGATTTACTGGATGTGGTACCTTTTCTATTGTCATTACCATTTGATTGCCACTCTCTTTCATTCCTATACTTAAATCATTACCAAGAGATTCTATATGACTTGTTTGTATTGAAAATATGATTAGTTTCTCTCACAAGTTAGTGAACTTGATAGACCCCTCCCCCCCCCCCTCCAAAAATGTTTTTTCCTACCTTGAGTTCTTATCCAAAATCTTTGTAAATCACCCTAGGTCGGACCAATCGATAAGTTATTTATATAGACCTCAACATATATAATTGTATAAAATATGATTAATAATTAAAGAATATGAATAGTTAAAATCCACATCGGATGATTGGATGATGACATCTTGATGTAACTATGCATGATTACATGAAGAATATCCTAATCATTATTCCCTGTAAGGCATCATAAGGCATGACACTGTATAGGATTTTCTTTCCAATGTCAAATTCTTTTTGCTCCTTATCTCAATAATTTAAAATTTTGGCTATGCTTGTATTTTATGTCTTACTTTTTTTTTTTTCAAAGTTGGTTCCAATCACTTGGTAACTTCTCTTCTCTACCCTCATAGTGTACATATGATTCTAAAAATAGAGGGCAAAAGCTGTAAATTTGCTTTCCTCCAATTTGGTGAGAAACTTAACACAGGTGGACAATGTTATGTCATTCAAGAAAAATTATAGATTTAATTACCTATCTATGTGAAAAACTAAATAGATGTGAAAGGCAAAACTACTTAGGTTAGTGTAAGCAATGCTGCTAAACCTGAATACAAACCCATTTCTACCTTCCAAAAACAGAGAATCCCCCTTTTTATCTATTGGACGGAGTCTCTCTTCATAGAGGGCAAAGGAAGAACTTGTAAAAACGATACTCGTATACACAGTGTGCAAGAGCAGCCACCATCAACGCTGGAGCCTGGGGCCCATCTTCATGGACTTGACGAGCCTCGAACTAGAAGGGATCAACCACCGCCAGAATTCCAGAATTTGGAAGAACTTCCGCTTGCAGTTGTGAGATTCTTGGGGAACTGGAAACCGGCCGGCAGCCGGAGGGTGGGTAGACAATGGTGAAATTGTGTATATCTATGTTTACTTGGGAATGGGTTGCCATTTCTTATTACAACCCAATGCATGAAGAAAGAACGCTACCCCCTAGCGTGTGTCTATCCCAAGACAGAATTGGTGTAAAAAGACCGCATTGCCTCATGCTAAAAAAGCTCACACACTCTTCCATTGGCCTCCTCAACTGACATGTACCTGCACAAGGAGGTAGTGGTGCAAGTATATGTCAGCAAGAGCAACCAATAGGAGAGCATGCAGGAGCCTCTTCAGCATGGGGTGATCTTTTCGTACTTGCCCCTCCCAGACCTTGCAGTAACAGGAACCTCGTGCACTAGGATTTTTTTTTTTTTTTTTGTGTCAGGTACACACAAGAGGGTAGTAGCATTCTTTATTCCTTCCTTTTTTGTCAATGGAGTTTTTGCCCATGACAAAAAGGAAAAAAAAAAAAAAAGAGGGGGGAGGGGATTGTTTCAAAGTGGACCAATTAAAAGGTAATAACAAGCTGTGTTTATGCCAAGATACAGCTGGTGCAAAAAAACTGCACTGCCCAATGCTAAAGAAACTCACACATCCTCCCTTTGGCCTCCTTTGTTGGTGTTTACCTGCATGAGGAGGTAGTGGCGCAAGTACACGCTAGTGGGCGTAACCAAGAGGAGAGTATATGGGAGCCCCTTCAGCGCGGGGTGATCTTTTCATAGTCATTGTGTCTAGGGCCTCTAGGCACATTTACACACTAGAGGGCAGTAGCATTCTTTCTTCTTTTCTTTTTTGTCAATGAAATTTTTTGTCCATGGTAAAAAAAGAGGGAAAGAGGGAAAGAGGGAAAGAGGGAGAGAGGAGAGGAGAGGAGAGGGGAAGGGTTGTTTCAAAGTGGACCAATTAAAAGGCAACAACAAGCTATTTCACTCAACTACTGAAGCAGGTGTACGCTAACGTGTGGACCAATGGAAGGGTGCATGGAAGCATCTATCATGTGACTAACGGATAACATTCTTTCTTCCTAAAATATGTAAAATTGGAAATAGTAATCTTGAGGGGGTGTTGTCAAATTCCAGTCCAATTTGGGTTCGAGTCGTTGGACTAACCAACCCATAGGAATCGACCAAAACCTTATTGATAAAATTGAAACCAAACCAGACGGACGGAAATAGAAAACCAAATTAAGACACCCCAAACAACCGATAAAAATAAAAAATTTGTTTGCATTATTATAGAAACCTGAAACCGTATCGATAATAGCCCCACTGATTTCACAATAGGAATCCAATAGGCCAGTCCGATAAAAGACCGAACCCAAAATACCATGCTTCAACTTAACGGGCCAGTTCAGGTCGGTCCAGTATCGGATTAAAATCGATTCAACCTCACTGAAATTGTACCGGCCCAACCGATTCAACCCTGTAAGCCCAAATTATTAGTAGGGAAAGAAAACTAGAAAAGGGTGTAGAACAGTAGAAGTTTCCTTCATTTGAAAGTGGAAACTAGAAACCTGCGAGTGCCAGTCCCCTAATAGCTATACCTGCAATTATCGATTTCATGGACTCCAATGAACAGGAGCAAATGGCGGTGGTGGTTGCAGAAGAGGGTCATCAATCAGTATCAGAATCAGTTTTTCCTTTCCCCTACTGGAAACCCACTCGTCGGAGGTTTTGTCCAGACGATTCATTCTTCGTATCAGGAAGTATAGAAAGAGAGCTTCTTGCCAAACAGGTTTGCTTCTATCTTAGAACCCAAAATTTATTTGCCCCTTTTAAATTCTTTTCGATCCTATTCCTATAAAAAAATTTCAGAGTTTTACAAATTCTCAAGTTCGACCATTCAAAATCGAACCTTTAGATGGAAACAATGTATATTTCTGGACAGGTTTGCTCATATTCCTTTCATTTTAAGAGATAACTACGTCTAGCTTTTGATGTTCTGATTCCTGGAGCTTTCTTCCGGAACATTTTATTTTTGATTATTCGAGGGTCTTGTTCTGAAGACCATGATTATATATGGGTTCGGCCCTTTGCTATTAGCCTCGAATTACAGGTATCCCAGAGACTTAATCCGGAAAAAGGAAATGAATATTGATGCTAACCATCTGTAAGATGCTAAATGACAATGAATATTGAAACAAGAGACCCTTAATTTCAGTACTGAGCTCTGAACCTCAAATACAGAAGATGTATACAGCTTCTATGGGAGGATGAAATACATTCGGTCATGGTTGTTACTTTTCTATATTCCAAAATCAAATTTGCTGATGTTCATCCAATTAAATCTCAATTTCCATGTCTGCTGACCAACTTTCCTGCATAGATTCTTGTTGTGCTATTATCTTTAACCTACCTTGTAAGATGCTATCATCTTTTGTATTGTTTAATTAATTTTTGTTGGATTCTCTAATTTCTAATTCATTTTTTGCATCTTGCCTGGTCTTCCATTGCTAGAGTCAAGGTTCTCTTAAATGCAGTAACTTGTCCTAAACCTTTACCAATATTTCACATCTTCCAAAAACCCTATAGTAACCGTAGCAGTTAGCCTGACAAGGTCATCAAATTCATGAGTAGAGTCTTGTATCTCTCATTCTGTCATCTCGGTAGTTGGGAACGTCTTAAAATTCTGCTCCTCATCTACTGACGCAGACAAAATAAATATGCAGAAAATAAGTATTTATCTCCTGACTTGTATTCTGAAGTTCAGTGTGCATTAATTTCCAATATCCTGTTTTGCACGATGATATTCAGGGTATGATAGCAAATGAGTACTATCATTTCTACTCAATTGCAGCAGAATTTGAATGGGAGAACACCATTCTACTCAATATGGTTAATCTTTATATAGATGCTTGGGACATTCTGTTAGTGTTCTTTTCATTTTATTCTGTTCATTTATTTAGGAGTATCTTGTACTTATTCGTTCAAATAGGTGCTATTGTGGTACTGACTCTCGCCACCTCTTTTTTCTCGTTGTTCAGGTTGCCTTAGATTTGAATGAAGATGAAAGGTATCATCATGAAGATGTGGAAGATGGAAAAGACCGGTATGTAGTTGTCCTATATTTTATTATTTCAGACATTCTTATCCATACTGTCCTAATGCTGTTATGGGCTGTCATAACCTATTTAAAACTTTACATGAAATGAGAGTAGAAAGATGAAAGGAAAATCCTGTTGTATCTGTTTGTGTTTGAGCAATAAAATTTTTTTTTTATTCTTTTTTCTTTTCTTTCAAATTATATTTTCCTTTAGAAAATAGAGTTCTTATTTTCCTTTGGCTATGCTTCTGAACTTTCAAGATGAGTATGATGTATGCTTCGATCCAAGGAAGAAAAGCTGGTTCACTCTATACTTGTTTCAATATCGAATTCCTTACATGTTACGATCAACGTCTTTTTGAGCCTTTCTTGAGCAAATATGTTTCTATGGGAAAGAGAACATCTTGTAGTACTTTTTCGTAATGATTTTCAAACCACCCTATGCTTGGTCAAGGACCTTTTCATAAATTATGTTAGATATCAAGCCAAATCTTTTTTGGCTTCAA
>NC_056561.1:42546337-42575839 GCF_013358625.1 Macadamia integrifolia | reverse complement strand
GTTTGGGCTTCAAGGGGACTCCTCTTATGATGAATAAATAGAAATATTACCTTGTTAATTTCTGTCAATCATATTTTTATTTATCTTCTCAGCCAGGCAAGATCCATAGAAACCAATTATCCAGTATTCCTTTGATTTTACCTTCTCACTTTATAGCTCTCCAAGCTGATATCTTCAATAATCTTGGTTCCACCTGGTTGGATGTAAAGTGTTGCATGGAAATGTAAAAGTAAAAAATAATAATAATAATAATAATAAATAAATAAATAAAGTGGAAATTTTCTAAACATTCCCAATAGTTACTGTGTACCAAGTCAAAACTTACTGAATACGGTGATTACAAATTTCTCCTCTTTTTCAACCACAGTACTTAGATTTGGTTGAAGTGTATGCCAGTGCAGACACTACACTTTTCAACTACCATCTGAAATGTAGCTAATTTCTGTTATAAGATTAGTACTTTCATTTTACATTACTTTTCATCATTTTACATCCAGCCAGACAGAGTCTGGTTATTTTGGATGATGAGCAAGAATTGCCAGTTTGTTGCATTTACACACCTATTCCTTAATTTTTTATGCCATTGTTGTTCGTTATTAATAATATGATGCCCTTGAAATGCTTATTATTTCTCCATCCCTAATGGAGAACTATGTGGACTTTAAAAAGACAATGAAGAATGACAACTGATATTTCAGCTTTTGGAATATGATATTGGTATACTACATCTGATCCAACTTTTGGTCTTCAGGAAGTCATACTATTGTTCTTGTTTGTGCTGACCTAAGCTGAAATTTATATCCTGGCAGGGATCTGTTTTGCCCTATTGTTGGTTGTGGTGCACGATTGAATCCTTTGGAAGATTTCGAAGATCACTACAATGCTCGGCATACTGCATCATGTTCAGTTTGCTCTAGAGTTTATCCAACATCGCGACTGCTTAGTATACATGTATCAGAAGCACATGATTCATTCTTCCAGGCGAAAGTTGCACGTGGCATTCCCTCGGTATTTTGCTTTTGCTTTTATCTGCAGTAAAATGATTGCCTTTTTGGTGTGATACTTTTATTCAAGTAGCTAGTTTATGCTTCAGTAAAGTATAATGATTGCTTTCATGAGAGATTAAGGGTGGAAGCTCTGATCCATCCATGCTTGTTTCAACTTGACAGCTTACATGCTGGTTCAAAAGTGGGCACTGACATCATAAATTATACAATGGTTTGCATTCAATCTTGGGTTAGGCTGAGGTTGGTCTGTAATGGCCGTAACTCAACTTGATTCTGGCTGTGATTAAACAGACTTAGGCTGTGGTTCTTATGGGCACTGGGGCTTGATTTTGGGTTACATTGTCCATTGACCAGCTAGCTCCTAGGATGCACTTTGAATGGCTCTCAACATGCCCCAACCCTCCTGGGTTACACACCGCAAACATTACTTCGTAGTTTAGACAGAATACTGAACCTTCGGTCCGATTGTTGCAATGGAGGACATGAAAAGTATGGACCCAACCCAGTGGCAGTCTAGCTCAACCTCATAGGGAGGAAGACTGGAAACCAAATTTTGAAATCTGATAAGATTCTACAATCTAAATTATGTCCATTATCATGAACCGATCAGGAGACAGAAGGGGGTGGGGAATGGCCTATCAATCATTGGTGGACCTTTCCTTGAACCTGTCACTGGATTATATTAACTAGCTAAGATGACTAATTCTACATAAATGAGGAGTTGCATTTAGATCTCTCTTATTCACGTATATTTGGGTAATATTTTTTTCGATATTTTACATTAAAACAAACTGAACATCTACCATTAATACCATGGATTTAGGTATCGGTAGTGACCGCTACTGATACCTAAAAGCCCTGGTTAATGCTGCAATATGTATTTGCTTTCATAATCATTGTTGCAATAATTTTCTGGGTAAAGCTGTGTAGATCTCGCACTTGCGAGAGCCTCGTGCACCGGGTATGCCTTTTTTTTTGTTTTTTCTTTCTTTGTTGCGATAATTTTCAATTTTCTGGACTGACTGGAACTTTGTGTTTTAACAGTATGAATGCTTGGTGGAAGGGTGTGGAGTGAAGCTAAAGAGCTACAAAAGTCGGCAACAGCACCTAGTGGACAAGCATAAATTCCCTACTTCGTTTGAGTTCTTCAAGAAGGCGGCTCACCCATCTAAGAAACAGCGTCAGAAGCATCAGCGTAAGCAAACAAAGGTAGGTGATGATGATAGAAAGAGAGATGGCAATGAGAAAATGGAAGTGGAAGAAACGATGGATGGTCTTGTGAAGGCAGTCTCAAAATTAAGCACATCCTCAGATTCTTCTCCTTCCTCTATTAGCTTTGGGCGTCGCCATGCTCGTGGTTACACTTTCATCCCTCGATCAGTTCAGCGAGAAAGAAAGCAATAATAGGCTTCGTCTGCGGGAAAAGGAAAAAACATAGCTTGCTTGCTGATTCGTTGTGTATGGAATTGTAATGTATGCTGACGCGACTAAAAAGGTTGGGTTCTAAGATTATTTTTGGCATACGAAAACTTCTCATTTTTCTCACTTCTTGGTTCTCTCTCTCTCACTCCCCTCAATTGTCCAAGTGAAATGTTTAATGGATAAACTTGCGTCATGATGAGAATGGGGGAGTGGATGCCATGTATTGGTGAGGTGCCATTGAGGACTCCCATGCCCTCTCACGCACAATCTCATCTCTCTCTCTCTCTCTCTCTCTCTCTCTCTCTCTCTCTCTCTCTATGATTATGTGAGTTTCTGCTGACCCATTTGGTATGATTCTCTCACGTTGATTGAGAAACCCTCTCATTTCAGGGAAAAAGTTTCTTGCATCGTGTGTGATCGAAAAGTACACTCATCCAGCGTCTTGAAGGTGTAGCGTCTTAAATGTTCTACACCTTCTTTCCTTACTTGATGCTGTCTCCACACCATTCAAACTCTTTAGTCAAGAGATTCTCCATTGACCATGGATGAAAGAAAGAACTCATTTCAATAGAAAGAGAGATTTTGTACTCAAAAGAATGTTATCAGTTGTATTTAGTTTCAAATTCAATTATTTATCCTCTCAAGTAACAGTATAGCCTTCTACTTAAAAAAAAAAATATATATATATATATATACTAGAATTAAGATATAGATCGGTATTGGCTTAGGTCAGTCTGAATCGGCTTTAGAATCAACATACCCAACAACAATTGCCTAACGCAGTTGGTGAGTTGTGTGCAAAAATCTCACGCTCACCAGGAGATCTCAAGTTCGGATTCCTTGTTAATGGGAAATTGTTTTATGTGGAGTGTGTTACTACCCTAGACACATGGGGAGGAAATGGTCGACCACCTACACCCTATGAAGGAAAAATGACTCCTTTATGAATACTTCCTCACCTATTTTCATTGATCCTGCATCTATAAGAATTAAGAACCACATTTCCCCACAAGAAATAGGATTAAGCTCCTCAACATAATGTTCGGCGTGCATCCAACGGTCAAGAACACCTTGACACGGAATCCAAGATGGTTGCACATAGCGCAAGGCGTTTCTAGGCGTTGGCTCTTCCTTTTTAATAGTCTTAAAAGAGTTTCCAATGTTCTTTCACTTTGGGTTAAAAGAGTCCCATCTGATACCGATAGAAGCTTTGATTTGCAGTCAACATTGGGCTTGGGCCTTGTAAAGTTGTATAAGTCAAAATTTGAAAAGTAAAAATTTCCTCTGCTCTTTCCTTTCGAGTTGCTGTCCTCATTTCGATTAAGCACTTGTGAATTTTCTCCTCGAGTTGAGAGAGTTGAAAGAGAATGGATTCATTAGATTCGGTGGTGGATCCCTTGAGAGAGTTCGCAAAGGATAGCTTTCGCTTGGTGAAGAGGTGCCACAAACCCGATCGCAAAGGTTAGTTACTTAATCCCAATTCCCAAAATCCTTGATCTTGACTTTCCCTCTTTCCTTCATTCATTCCTTTTGTCTTCCATTATCTGCTTCCTCTTTGGTTTTCGATTTCGGAAGAGTGAAAAATGGAAAAATTTCTTCCATTGATGGAGCTCTTGACACAATAATGATATTGGCGATGTTTTATCAGAGTTTTCGAAGGTCGCGTTCCGTACGGCCGTCGGTTTCGTCGTCATGGGATTCGTTGGCTTCTTTGTGAAACTCATCTTTATCCCGATCAACAATATCATCGTTGGATCTGGCTAGGGTAAAATAAATATATATATATATATATATATATATAGAACTCGATTCGATCCGACCCTTTCTTCTTCTTCTTCAATTCCCTTGGAATCTAGGTTCTCTAGGATGCTTGACTTGACTTTGAAAATTTCCTTGCATGTGATGAATTCTATTCTGCTAGGATTTCATTTATTTTGTTCTTCTTGGCCAGAAAATTTCCTTGCATCCGATGAATTCTATTCTGCTAGGATTTCATGTATTATATGTTATGTTGGTGAATTCCTTGTTTCTATGGAGGTGTGGATCATCGTCACCGGAAAAAAAAAAAAAAGGAGGCACCAGAAGCTACGGCCCTTAATAGAATAGGATCGAATGGCTCAACCGGAGTACAATTAGCTGAGCTGTCACCTTAAATATCCGGGATGAGCACTGATGATGATCAATCATCTGAAGGAAGATGATAGGAATCTGTGATTGACTTCAAATTTTTCATTCCTTTCCCTGAGCTTTGAGGTAAAATCAATTTTGGGACAAGTAACATGGTTCACAAATCATTTAAATGTATAGTTGCAGATTTGGTGGAGAGGGGGTTTCAGGGATTTTGGAGAAGGGAATGAAGCAGAAGATTGTAATCTTTGAAATCTTTGATGATGCATGATCTTACATAAGTGCGCATACTTGAACAATAGAGAAACATTTGGTGGCTTTAGTAGTACAAGAGCTTGACTGATTCTTCCACCTCCCTCCTTTTTCGACCTGTAGGGTCGAATGATTCGAGGTTATCATAGGAAAAGGCTTGACCACAGAATGTAGTCAGGAGTTTTAGATGTCTGTATGAGATGGAAGAGGAAGGAGGGAGGGCTTAGTCTCCCCAGTCATAGATGGTGGTAAGTGGTAACTGAAATGTGAAAAAGCTGGTTTTATTTGGGCTCCATTAGTTTCAAGGTAAAACCATGTAGCTGGTTTTATTTAGGCTCCATTAGTTTCAAGGTAAAACCATGTAAAAGAAAATTTTTCAGATTGAACAACTATTAGAATCTAGAGCTTTTTGTAAAGATCGATGTATTTGAATGAGCACTAGACCCTTGTGAAGATTATCCACTTGGATTCATTATCCCAATGCACATGGTCTGTTTGTATTCTGTCTATGAAACTTCTGCTTATCCTATCCTATCCTGTTCATCTTTGCAACCGATTTGAAGCCAATGGTTTTTAGAGTAGGTTCCCTCTGTAGACTGCCTCTATTGTGTGTTCATCTGGTACCACTCTATACATTAGCTACCTTGATGGTTGATACCATGGGTAACACTGAACTTTGCAGTTCATATTTGCTTTTGTATGTGGGAATGCATGGTTTGACTCTAAATTTGGTTTATTGGTTGCAGATTCCATAAGAATACAATGTTCCAGGAGTTGTGGTGGTAGACAAGACGAGGAAACTTGTAAACAGAGGGAGATAACTTTCCACTGTCTTAGATCCTTTTGTTGATGCGTAGACGTAGTTTTGAAACAGTTTGAACAAATGAATTTGCAGATCAGACACTTATAATTTTAACTCATAGGTCATACCCTTTCTCATGTTTTGGGTTGAGTTTCATCATCTGTTATGCCATCACTATTTGAAAGAGATTACTTTTGGAAGTTTCAAATTGTGTTTATTACTTTTGGAAGTTTCAAATTGTGTTTTATACAGAACAAGGTCCATCTGGGGGAGTCACCTCATGAACTCATTCACTGCTTGCGGCATTTTGTCACGATGGCTACAAGCCCACCTTACTGTAGTCATTATTCAAGGAATTGGAATCTGCTGAGACCAATCCTGATTCCAAGCGATTGAAAAGGGTTTTCAGGCCTATTCAAGGGTGCTCAGACCAATTCTGGCTGGATTTGGATCAGAATCGGTGGTCAATCCCTTTGCCGATTCTCTTCTAACTCTTAAACCCTGCAATATTTACACCAGGAAAAATAAAACCGGCAGTAACATGGCCTGAAGCACTAGGGCACCCATCTTTCAGAGATATATTGAATTCAAATATCAGTTCACCGAAAAATAGGAGAAGCAGATCTAACCCCATTATTTTCAGTGTTCTTTGCTGTGGTTTTTCACAGGTAAAGATGATTCCTAATTTGGTTTTTCTTTGAAGCTTTTCATCAAATAACCAAATAGACATAGGAAAGTGCAGATTTAGCGTCGATCTTCACTAACCCAGTTCTGATTCCATTCATCCAGTGTTTACCCACTCAAGCCACAGCAACTTACCTATATGGCATGACGTGCCCGAACAGTTTGACCCTTGAGGAGCTGGAATTGGTGTCAAAATTGGTCTCCGCCAACTCCAAAACTGATCCATGAAAGGGAAAATAGTCAAAGAGAATATTATTAGGACCGAGTTTTCCTAAAGCCACTCCCATTAGTGGCCACGAGCACAATTGGTGGTGGGAGGAGAGGTGGGAAGAGATGGGATCGCATCTGAATCGTCTCATCATTTCAGTCGCAGTGAAGGAAAACTTTGTCCGTCATGCTAAAGGAAAAAATGCCAAAAACCGTCACCCCTCCCCCAACTTTCCCTTTGCTCCTCTCCCTCCCCTCCCTTCAGGCTCTATCCCTCAACCGCGGAACTGTCCAATCCTCTTTTCTCGACTTCCTTCCGTTACACAAGCATACTGCATTAAGCCTGGTTGGGATATGACCCATTACCTGCAGGTAATGCTGAAATGGGGTTTATGTGACCGCAGCGAAATTGCAGATTATTAGCTTCCTATTCTCTAGAATGTGTTTGGGTCAGGAAGATAGTAAGGCTCAGTAGGGAACTCACCTGCCTAGCGATTTCTATACGGGATGTCTTCCTCAATGTTCCAAGAGTTGTAGGGGCATGAAGGGTTAGCAGAGAAAGCTCAAAGAGGCATGCATTGCTGGTCTTGGTCTGAGAGAGAAGTGTGGAGACAGGTCTGTCCGAGGACGGCAACTTGGGCTAGTTGGAGCTGAGACAACTCAAATCCATGGTGAACGTACACCAGAAAGCAAGCTACGACAAGCTCAGATCTCTCCAGCTCTCCTCCCCTCCCCCTCCGGCACTACCTCTCCCTCTCCTTCTCAGTTCTTTCGGAAGCTTCACCCAAAGCTTCAACATGTAATCCATCTTAAGTTTCCAGATTTGCCAGATTGGTCAATCCAGTTTAGGTGGATTCGAATCGACTATTTATGATTCAATTCCGATTCCCTTAAACACCAATGCCCGAGAATGGTTGCAGGGGGAGGTAGAAAATGGAATTTGGCTAGCCCAAATTATCCAAACCTACCCCTACATATGAATAGAATGGAACGGGGCAAGAACAAGAACATGTATGACCAGAAAGTAAAGATGGTACAGCAAATCACCGAGGCAAGTAAAAGTAGGTGTAAGAGGACAATATTTTAAGTTGGTTATTATCAAAACTTAAACCTGCCACATGTTCAAGCGACAATCACAATCTGATATGAAACCCAGTCAAGCCTTTGCTAAAGGGACAGGACGGGGAAATTTCACTCCATCAAAACCCCAACTCCAGAGGGGGCTGCCATGCCTAAGGTAGTCACCAAGTTTCCAAAGACTCAAAAGGGGCATATAATACAAGGCTTAAGATAAAGTTTGCGTCTCTTCCATACTAAAACTAAGATTATCATACGAAGGTCTCTACTGCAGCCTATGCCTTATCCCCCTGCAAGCAACTCAGCACCCAACTGGACTGAATAAAAATGTCGGCATCTTAGTCTATGATAAACATGGAAAGTTCTCCATCCAACGGTCTTTAAGCCACCAAATAGTTTTCCTGTTTAAACAAAGAAAACATTTTCCTGTTTGAACAAGGAAAACATGAGCTTGATTAAGAATCAATGGCACTGCCATGACATCTTTGATCAAAATGATAATTAACAATTTCAGCAACATCTTGAAAGGCAAGTGCATAAAATCTAAACTAGACTCAGAAGACCATACCTTATCGTCATTATCCAGAAACAAGAAGAAAACACAGATTAGGCCACTGCTGTTGGACAAGGGTGGAACGCGGTGCCACTTGCAATCCATCGCTTCCTTCCACGAGGGAACATGCACCCAGGAACCCTCTTCCACTCCCTGTTCAAGATATTGTAAGTAACCAAGCGATTCTTCTGTCCCAACCTTAATGACAGCATGAGCAAACCCTTGTTACCCAAGCAAGCCATCCTCACGTGCTTTCCATAAAAATCCAAGCACCATATATTTGGCATTCTGTCAACCTCCTTCCACAAGAGCGTCATCTTCTGCAACTCCCATATACACACACATGTTGCTGCATTTTTACTCAGCAACCCCACAAGCATGATCCGGCCGCCACACTGTGCAATAGCATGGTCCGCCAGATGTGGTGGGGATGGTATAGTAAACTGCTTCCAAACCCCAGTGGCCATATCATAGGACACAATCCCTTCCGGCTCAGCACACATAAAGTATAGAGTACCATCAACTGAGATGGATTGGGACTGAAAGTTTAGCGAAAGGGGTAGTTTGATGTTTGTGGGCATGCTTCCCGGATGGGTCCAAGTGTTCTTGACAGAATCATAGACCTCGTATTCGCCATTATATCCAACCCAGAGTATTTTGTACCCCTTGTCAGTTGATGACCCATTAAGAGTCATCCCCACTGCCACACGAGACCAGACCCTGACAGACCTTGGTGGCAATTTTTTGAATGACTGAGTCAAAGGGTTGCACACATAAAAGTTCATGTTACCAATATCAAGAAAACAGACTAGACCACCCACCGAAGCAACTGGGAAGATGATTATATTTGCCATCAATGAAGGAATGGGTGGATGGTGCCATTTCTTCAAGGACGGGTCATACACGGCTCCACTGTGGGCATATTCATTCTCATGAGTTATGGTGTAGAACCAGGGATGGCTTTGAGGAACTTCAGCACAATGTTGAGAGAAACTATTGGAAGACAGTAAGGAATTCCATTTCCGGCAAACAGAACGAAACTGGAAGAATATAGCAATAGGGAGTCTTGCAATTACAGCTTCAAAAAGGTCCTCAGGGAATTCCTTCCAGATATGCTCTTCCATTATCTCATTTGAACTACGCTCTCTTCTAGACTTCTTGGTGGGTGGAGGCTTACAATTTTCCACCATCTTGAAATTGCTCGACTTTGCTCCCCTCATTACAAGATTGTAATAACCATCATCAATGGTACTGTTATTGAAATCGAGGAAACACCATCTGTGAAGAGACAACATTTACATAAAAAATTGTTGCAAAGTAATTTCCTCAACTAATAAAGCATTATGATCCAACTAAAGGGGAAGAAGAAAATACGTAGAAGAAACGTTAATATAGGCCAATGACATGCAAGTAAACAATCTGTTTTCCAACATTATTTTGTTCAACTGAAAAATCGAATTTCAACCCCATGAAATCTTAGAAACTGTAAAATGATATACTAGTTGATGCAAATGTCAACTAAATCTCATAGTACTACCAGAAGGCATATACTGTTTTTCTTTCAAAGTAAATTTACATTCATTTTGGAAAAGGAACTAGTTTGTTCCCAATTCCATGTGTCCAACTAATAGAATACCCATATCTAAATCCATTTATAATTGCTGAACAGTTTTAGCATAAAACCTAATCTAAAGAGAAGCCGTACAATGTAAACGAATCTCCCAACCAGAATAGTAGTCTAGCAGAGACTACTTCAGAACAGAATACAGAATAGCGTAATATAACTAGAATATGGGGGGGGGGGAACCTAGTAACTCAAAGCGGAATAATCAGAATAGTCCAAAATTCCAGTTGAGAGAATGAGTGGTCCATGACTATATTCTATTCGTAGGTCTACAGAATTTGAAGAAATTCTGACAATAGAATATGAAGTTGTGGAGAAATCACTACAGAATATGAAGAAATTCTGACAATAGAATATGGAGTTATGGAGAAATCCCAGTGCAACCAGGAAAACTAATAGCAGAACTAGAACACCCCAATGCCGATTATGATTCCTAAGAAGCAGCAACAGAACTTCAGAGAATAGGATATCTGAAACTTATAATTCAGATTTGAACCAAAACAGGTTAGCAATAAGAGAGAGACTTGAAAAAGAGAAAAAACCAGAAAATTGAGGAAACAGGGATGGATAGATAGATAAAAAATAAGGCTTAGACCACCACACTACTAAATCCACAGGAGCAAAACTTCAGAAAAACTGAAAGCTATTTTTATCAAACTCAACAAAAAATTCTATCAGACAGTTATACAACCAGCTATGACTTATGGAGCAGTGTTGGGTAGTCAAGAAGAATAATTTGAATAAAATGAGTGTTGCGGAGATGAGGATGCTGAGAATGTTGTGTGACAAGACTAGGAGAGATAGAGTAAGGAATGATCGCATTAGAGGTGATGTGGGAGTCGCCCCTATCCAAGACAAGCTCCGCGAGAGCCGGTTGATATGGTATGGCTATGTCCAACAGAGACCTATGGATGCCCCAGTGAGGAAGAGTAACCAGATTCAATTGGATAGAGCCTGAAGAGCTAGAGGCAAGCCCAAAATGACTATTGATGGAGTGGTAAGAAAATATATGCAAATGGAAGGGCTATAGAGTTTTGTGGAGGACAAGTACCCAGGTGGCCGACCCCTTGTAGGGGATGTTCTTGTGATGCTATGACTTCTACTTTCACCTACTTTTTACCCCATCTTACTTTACTTGCGTTGCTTCTTTATATTCTTACTCCTATTTTGGATCCATGTAGCCGAACCCATTTAGTTGGGATAAGGTTATGATTGTTGTTATTGTGTAATAGGGTTAAAAGAACTCCTATTCTAACTAGGACTCCAAATCAATAAATAATAAAGTAAATCTTGTTTCCCAAACTCCTACAATGGAGGGCCAATACGGAAAGGGAATAAATCCCTGAGTGAACTCAGAATTGCAAGAAAGGAAGAGAAGATATCGCACAAAGGGGGAGAAATCGATAAAGGTTCGTTTCACGTTTCTCTTGATTAGTCCAACCCGCTTGGACTAGAAATGGACACCCTTACTCAAAGCAATAGACCCAATCACCCAACAGTTAGTATATTTTTTATTTTTTTTTTTCAATCCCATGTTGGACTTTAGAGAGACAAAGAATTGAGATTTGAGATTCCAAACGTAGTGATGGATCTATTTGAGGATAAAATTACATTTCTACCCTTTTTAAACACTTTGTCATAAAAAGTGGTGCAGCAGCTTTTAAGTTTTTATTGGGAATATAAACACATGAAATTACTTTTTGAATCTTCTTGAACCAATCATTTCTTTCACAGTATAAGACTTTTTAGGTAACTAAAAGTGGGTTACATGCCTTTTGTAACCTACCTAGGTTACAACTAGACAAACCCTTTACAGTATGTACACGTCTATTTTATTAAAATTTTATTGAATAAATTTGTTTCGGGGTATGATGTCTTTTATTCTACTGTTTGCAATTGCATTTGTTTAGGGTTATATGGGTATTTCGGTAACTTACTTATATAGGGTTTCACTATAAATTTGTAGCGAGGATTTTCTCTCTGTAATCAATTTGACAGAGGTGTTATGACAACTCTAATCCTATTCTCCATGATTATAGAGTAGATCTCATATCACCGTGGATGGAAACAATCTTGTTGAACCACATTAAGCTTTATGTGCATTGTGTAAATGTGTGTTTGTATTTATGTTCTCATGTTCTACAAAATTATGCGCAGTGAGGATCTAGCAACAAAAAAAAAAAGACTCTGGCAAGCACCCTAGCCATTGGATGTTCACACTGTCACTCACTGTCTCCCTGCAGAGGATTTTTGTGCAAGAACATATGCTAGTTGAATTCAAAGATTTGCTACTTGATTTCGTCATGTGATGACATCCAAAGGTGGTTGAGGATCCTAGCCATGGGATGGACCTTGGCATGCATCCCAACACATGCCGAGGTTTATCTGACAGTTGAGACCCTCATTGTCTCGTGCAGCCGCCGTAGAGGATTTATCACATACCCTGTGGACCAGCGCATTAGAAACAATCTGATCCATGGTGTAAGATACTTGAATCACTCTTGGAATTAGTGTCGGCTGATTCTGATATGATTTCGATCCAGATCACCCTGTATTGATCTATAATCTCTCCATTTTTCCCTTAATTCGTATCTTGCACCATACCCGGCACCAAAACATTCAACTCAATTAATTCTCAAAATTTGCCCAATAACTTAGGTTATATACCTTTATATAATAAACTAAAATTAAAACTTCCCTAATTAAAATCTAAAACTGAAATAGAGGTTTCTAATCACTTCCTAAAATCTTAGACTAACAAAATAGAAACACAATAAAACTAAAATTGGAAAATTCTACTTACCTAATTGCTATCCCCAAAATAACCCAAAATAAAATATTACAAATCCTCCCAATTAAAATAACTCAATATTTCCAAAGTAAATCCTAAAATATCCTACTGATCCCAAAAGTCCAATTAGGCCTGGTTCGTCTCGGTCGAGATTTCCCGAAGGGTCAACCCAGTTCAGCCTTGATCTACATCAACTCCCCCGATAATGTGAAAAACTCGTCCACAAGTTTTAAAGAATGATAAGAATAAAAACTCATAAGCTAGGGCGAATTGGTCGTTGTCTGCATCGCGGACAAAACCCAAGATGTGAAGCTGTGGAGGTGCATTCAAGTACGAAAAATCATGAGGAAGAACGAACTCATGATGGTGAACAACTGGCACTGCATTGATGTCCTTCATTACTTGATCACGATTTTCTCACACTTTGGGTTGTCATCACTTGTTCCACAGTAGGATGGTCTTCCACTTGTGTTGAGACATTTGGTTCGTCTTGTGGTTGTACTGGTGGTATCACTATCTTTGACTCAAACCAATCATGAAAAGTAAATTTTTTACGCATGTGGTAAGCCTGGAGGGTACACACATTGTTGTCATGCTCAAGGATGTCGTCTCGTTAATCCAACCAACCTCGACTCAATTTAATGATACATTGAGGAGAGTCAAACACTTCCCAAAAAGTATCATTATAATAATGAGAAACAGAGAATTTAACGAATACATCATATTCAAGACAAATTTGACTGGTCTTTGACAACATATCCACCACAAATCGTGAGACGAAATTGTCGTGTTGTCTCTCATCAATTAACAAATGACAAAGTTTTCCATTTAACAGCCACACTCAAAATTTGAACACAAAGGGATCCATGGCAATAATGAAAGGCTCAAATAAAAGAAGTGGCAAAACAGTAAATAAACTGAAGTTTATGATGAGATGGAAGAACTGTAATTTGGAAATTTGAATAACAAACTCCCAAGATCATGTCACGTATGGGATGGGAGGGGTAAACTTGGAAGATAAAATAAAATATGGGTAAAAGATAATAATTCAAAAAAGATGGGATAAATAAGGGAAGAAGAAAATAAATAGAAAGTAGGAGGCGGAATTCAATCATCGACATAGAGAACTCCTTGGAGACAAAACAAGGGAAGGTTGTGGAGCCAACTCCTGCTGGTGGTTGGACAGCAACAAGAATTCAGGGAAGACAGAGGCATGACAAGGGCTCCGTCGGAAGGCCAAGAGGCGATAAAAGGCAGCTGCGACAGAGGGAGGAGACTCGTGGGAGATCTTCGAATCCGGTATGAATGTTTTTCCACTCTCTCTCTCTCTCTCTCTCTCTTCTTTCTTCTTTTTTTCTTTTGCTTGCTGTCAGAACCCTAGAAGAGGGGTCCCCTACGGGCAGGCACGTAGGGTAAATAACAAATAGAAATCTGCGTGTGAATCCCATCTAGAGTTCCGTCTTACTTAATTATAATAGTTGTGGCTACTTGGCCTATTGGGAGCTTTTTTGTCATGGTGGGAGCTTTTGGAAGTCACTTTGCAGGTCAAGACCGTAGGAACAGGGAAGAACACGGGAGAAGACCTTATTTAGATGGATTGGTAGCACAGGTGGCCCTCACGAATGGAGTTCGGGCAGTGCTCTCACTTACAGAAAATGAGGGTGGTCGCAGACCAACCACTTTGGCAGTTCACGGCAGAAAGAACCATTCCCAAATCTGGGGAGACTGAGAGAGCAAATCGAGGATGATGAGTGATGCAAAGGAGAAAAGGCGTATGATTTGATTAAGGACCTTCCATTTGGACAAGGGGATTTGGCACAGCAAAAAGGATAGTCATCGCTTGGATAGAAGATAGTGGCACTAATTGTATCCTCCTTTTTTGGTAGCAAGAACTCGAATGCTAGCTAGCTCCAAGAGAAGATAGATTTTGTCTATAAAAGACAGGAAGCGGTTTAGTACTTCTTGCCAAAAAGCACTATTGTACTGATTGAAGAGAATTGACAAATGCTTTCTTGTTGCTCCTCGTATTAAATAACCGTGTCGATCTACCACGCTGCTTTCAACATCCCTGAACAGGCGCATCCTTTGCTGCCATAAAGCGAAAGACAAGGACACAACACACTGGAAGAGATGGCTAAGCTCAAACTCCAAAGGTTTCAATCAAAAGAAGGGAAAGGGGATGATTGGGTTTTGTTTCGAGGATTTTTTTTTTAGCTGCCGATGGAAAACTAAGAAGAGAGGAGGGTTTGATTGAAGGGGCCACATGGTAGAAATAATGGGGTGAGAGGTTGTGGAAATGGAAAGAGGAAGTTGTATGTTTTTCTTTTCTTTTTTCCTTTTTTTTTTTTTTTTTTTTCATTGTTGGAACTGTCCGGCAGATTAATGATGGGAAAGAGAAAATGGAAACAAAAGAGAGATGGCGGAAGAAGGATGGATCCTTCGGCTCTGATACCACTTGATGGAGGGCCGATAGGGAAAGGAAAGAAATCCCTGAGAGAACTCAGAGTTGCAGGGGAAGAAGAGAAGATATCTCACAAAGGGAGGAGGAAAGAGGTCACATGACCTAGTCTTTTACCATACCCGGCACCAAAACATTCAGCTCAATTCATTCTCAAAATCTTCCCAATAACATGGGTTACATGCCTTTATATAATAAACTGAAATTAAAACTTACCTAATTAAAATCTAAAACTGAAGTAGAGACTTCTAATTACTTCCTAGAATCTTAGACTAATAAAATAGAAACATAATAAAACTAAAATTGGAAAATTCTACTTGTCTAATAGCTATCCCCAAAATAACCCAAAATAAAATATTACATATCTTCCCCATTAAAATAAATCAATATTTCCTTGTAAAGTAAATCCTAAAATATCCTACTGATCCCAAAAATCCAATTGGACCTGGTTCGTCTTGATCGAGATTGCCCGGAAGGTCAACCCTGTTCAGCCGTGATTCTGCATCACACGTATTTTAGACTCATTAAAGAGGCCCATTACAATATAAACCCCTTAGACCAAAAGCCCAATATATATTGAACTCAACCAAAACTTATTTCCACTATAATAAGCCCACTTCACACCGAAACATATTGACCAAATAAGGTTTTTCCTCCACTGGCTAGTTTCCTATTTCTAGATTTTTGCAATTTTGGCTGTAACTATTTTTTGGGAGTGCTTATTTTAGATGTTTGAGCCCATTAGTTGCAGGATTAGAAACTGCACCACATTATCATGCATCCTTGTATCGAAAACCTAAAGAGAAGAAGATAAAGCCCTATAATGGCTGGTATAGAATAGGTTTAATTAAGGGGCAGTTATTTGGAGGGGGGAAAATGCAATACTACAGTAAAATATAAAATACATGCTATTTAGGAGGGATATCACCCACAATTAACAGATATGGATTTTGAATCATTTATGACAATCTTGAACCGGGACTGTTCAGCTCCTCCTTTAAGAGACTTCAATCTGCACCAGTGCATCTCAAGTTTCCTGTTCTAGAGCAGCGATGGAAGTATGATTAAGGAAGATGATTGCACTCCTTAATGGTGGTGGTGCTACAACATTGGAATTTAAATATGAGTGAGGACACAATGAAAATCCTTGTATGGAGTATAATAAACCGGCAAACTCTTTCACTAGCATGATCTCCATAACATGTTCCTTCTCTATACATGGCGAACACATGGTATAATTCTAATTCAGTTAATATAGACCCTATTTATGTACTCTAGTTCAACCCCATTTAGTTGGGATAAGGCTATGTTGTTGTTGTTGTTGTTGTTGTTGTTGTTGTTGTTATATTACAGTTCTTCATATTCAAGAAATCTTCCTTACTCAAGCTGAAGTTCACAACAACTTCCTCTAGTTTAGTAGCTTTTCATAAAGTTATTCTGCAAGAACAAATGTTGACCTTTTAACACCTTCAACAGAGAGAAAATGTGGAAAACACTACAAAAGGGGGATGGTGATTGGTCCACAATCTCAGTGATTCTTTCCTTTCAATACAAGGGATTACTCCTTCAGCCTTTCAAGGAGTAGACATGGGCACAACTGTCAAGATTTAGCTTGAAGGCAGGCAAAAACTAGTTCATCTAGCATCCACTTTATGCAGTATAATGAATGAAGCCAAACCAAAAGAAGCCTACCTTGAACTAACTGGATTTTTTTAAGATTTTAAATTACAAAGCCCAAACCTAAATCCAAACCCAATAAATCAACAAACTGGGAAACTGGGGGACACTGACATTTTCTGTAACACCTATGAGTAAATCACCGTGCTCTGTTCAATAAGTGCAACCATCTTAACTCACCAAGTGGGAAAAAAGTAGCAATTACAAACAATGAACAATGTTGAAAATTCAGTAGACCATGGCTGTTTAGGGTCAAGAGAAAGCTAATATACAACATTGAACTATTGGAGGATTATTTCCATGGTTCTCTTTCCCATGATGCATGTTCCCAATCACTTGGCAGCTAAACCCATTACTAGTCAAAGAGTATACAACTTTTGGTCAATGAACCGCAGGCCAATGCTAAGGATGTTCAAGCAAGTCTCATGAGGCCATGAACTATAGAACTCTTATGTCCTAACTAATAAATTTCTGGAATGTGTTGGGAACAACATAACGGCAATAGTACTGGGTTTTGGCTACAATAGAAAATAAGACTTGAAAGCTCAGTCACCCACCTCCCCCCCTCCCCCCTTCTTTAAACGCTGAATTCAAATACTCTTAACCTACAGTCAAACACTACATACACAAATATTTATAGCTTCAAAATCAGAGATATAAGATGGTAATTCAAAAGGATTAATATGCTCAGTTAATTAGATAACAATAAGGGAGGGGGGGGGGATTTAACAATTGAAGAGTGACCTAATCTTTCATCTGCCACATCAAAATACTCATCAAACAAAGCCAAACTACAAAAGGAGAGGCGGGAAGAAAGAACAATCAACAAACACACATATTTCCACACTGACGAACTTCAGCAGAACGACAACATTGCAACTAGAAGATAAGAAGGATGAACGCCAATCAATGCCGCCATTAGCTCACAAAACATTTTATCACCAAATAATAAGGGATATATAGGGAGAAGGGGGAGAAGAGGAAGAGACGAAAATACACCAAAAGAGAAACAATTGTCAAGCAATCTGCCTAAGAGTAAGAGAGCAGTAAGGAAACACCAACAGCACAGAAATCCGAATACCAAAGAGGCGAAGAAAGGGAGTGGGGGAGTAAGATAACCCGAAGCAACCAATTTAGAAATCTGAAAACGAAAACGGAAATTGTTCGCGAAGAAAACAATTCTCCGTCATTCGCAACAAGAAAATATTAAAAATCCTTGCGATCTAAAGAACAGACAGACGAAAAAAAAAAGGGAAACACGAAACTATAGAGCATTGAAGACAGAATGCGTGAAACTAGAGAAGAGAGAGAAACCTCTGCAGTTGTAGTCGCTGATGTTGTTGAATTAGTTGTTCATGTAGGGTTGGATGGAGACGATGGTGGGGGTGACGATGAAGATTATAAGGAAGTGAAGAACCATGGAGTTCACAGAGCTCCTGAAACTCTCCGATTAGCTGCCGCAGCATGGCCAGCTCCTCCATGCCCCGACTACCCTTCCTCCTCTTTCTCCAATTTCCCAACCTTTTTCTTCCTTTCAAGCTTACTCTCTCTCTCTTCATTACTCATTAGTTCATTCTCCCACTCACCTTTTACCACGTCAGCAAGACCTCCGTAATAATTGCATAATTGGCCAATCCTTAATTTGGGCATTGTATTCGTTGATATTTACGGAGATACCCTTGCTAAAAATAAAAATGAAAAAAGAGAGAGAGAGAGAGCCATCATTTCGTTGCACGAGGGGTGGGACCGGGGGGTGAAGATTTGGGTCCACCTTTTAGGCACACACGAGAATGCATGATTAGTATAGATGAATGCCGCCCCGACTCCAATCTAGCTGCTATTAGCGCCCCGTAGTAATAGGTCTACACGAATTGCAGTAGGCTCGTATACATCTTATCAAATCACCCGCAACCCAAAAGTGGTTCAAATTTGAAGTTGAAAAGGTACTTAACCCACGGACGATCAATTTTTTCTTGGAGTTGGATAAATAGGTTTGGTTTCGATTTAATTCAATACGTACTAGACATGAAGGATAAAGTTTTCTGCCAGAGCTCCCCTTACCCCTCGGAAATTTGGGGGCATGAAATGATCACTTTGCCCCTCTCAGGGGACGCACACCCCCTTTGTCTAGGGCCTCTAGGCATAAAGGGAACTCTCAGAAAAAAAACATATGCGTTGAAATCAAAATCAATTAATAATTCATTCAGTTTTAATTGGTTTTTGATTGATTTTATAAACAACTTCATGACACCCCTCACACATAGAGGAATCTTGTTGACAAATCTGGATATTCTAAGATTTCAAGAGTATATATTTATTAAATTTAATAAGAACAAGACAACAATGATAGATAAGAGAGAGAGAGTTTCCTCTCACTTGTCTTAAGCTTTTTTTATAAAGATTAGTAAAAGAATTTGCTATCAGATTGCGTAACCTCTACGTAAGTATGAGAGCCAATAAGATTGTATGCATGGACATCCAAATCAAGGGCCGAGTATCAGTCCAATGAGAGGGCTTAAGAGAAAATTTCCTTCTAAACATCTGTGTGATTTCCCTCTCACATGGATTTTGTTATCATTTTTCTCTCTAGCTCTAAATATGTGGATCCCATGATGAATTCTCTCTATCTGATAATATTTATGCGATTTACCGATATATGGTTTAATTGTTCTCGGAATTCCAAAAATACCACTCCTCTGTTCCAATCTCTGAAATTGACTATTAGACTGGTCGATCAAACCGTGATCGGAGTATCGGACCACTCAACTCCACGGCCCGTCTCTTTTTTCGTTTTTTTCTCTTTCTAAAGAGTAAAGACAATGATGATACTTGAGAGTCTGGTCTTGAAGTCTAAAAATAGTGGTCAATGGTTAGATTGTAATTATAGGATGTACAGGATATACCTTTGTTGAAAAGAAAAGACTCCAATCCAAATCGTCAATTCCGTGGATCATGTGGTCAAGTAGGACAATCAATCAGTCAATCTCAACACCTAGGCGGGTCCCATTCTGCAACCATTGTCCGTCTTTTTGCTCTCGAGATTTGAATCGTCAAAGAATCGAAACTTTAAAATAAGTCAGACTTTTCCTTCATCCAACGTACTGACTCACCGGAATATCCACATGATCCCAATCCATTGGTCAGTATCACCTAATGACGTTCTTTACTGACCTGATGCCAGAAGGTTACATTATTGACAGAAAATGGTAACACACTTTGAAATCTTTCTCAGTTTCTCGGCTTCTCTCCTTTTTTAAAGTTTGGATTACATGAAATGATTATGAGGGAGGGAGGGAAGCAGCGGCCTTTCAGTGAAGGAAACGTCAACCGCACGTTTGGGTGTTTGATTCCCCTGATCCCCTCCTCATTCCCTCCCCTGTAAAAGGAAATTGGAATTTTCTTTTTCTGTCCTGATCTGTCGTCCACGTGTGGTTATATAAATCTCATGATTTCAAATGAAGGTGGAGAGAAAACCCCAAATATCGATACCAACTACTTATAAACGTGTCGGGCTCAAGCGAAGATCCCATTTAATGATGTTCAATTAATACCAACGGTCTATTGTTTAGAGATAAATGATTTCGTTGCTTCTTCAGGCTTGTTTAGTTTGATTAAAGATTGTTATCTAACTCACCATTTATAAATGGTTTAGTAGCTTATTTAAGGCTTGTTTAGTTCAATTAAAGATTGGCATTTGAGTCATCATTTATAAATCGTATCAAGGGGTGTTAATTGGTTAGCGGTCTCAATCAGGCCTAATCAAGCTTGAGCACTTTAGGACCTTGAACCGTGATTGGCTCATTTAAGTAATCAAACCACATATGCTAGGCATGGTTCTCTTTATAAATAATCAATGTCCTAAATCAGGCTATACAGTTCTTAAGTAGGCTAATTAGCCTTTTGTCTCTAATCTAGGCTTTAAATATGTCAAGCTAAAGAAAAAGTCTCTAATCAGGCTTTCAAGGTATCAAGCCAGTAATCGGTCAATCTTGGCCGTACGCTCATTAGGTTCCACCCTTGCATCGGGAATGACCCATTTTAAATGGGCCAAACTTGAACCAAACACGTTTATTAATCAAACTAGACTTGTTTGAGATTTAAATAGTCAAATTTGATCGGGCCTGAAATTGACACCCCTAGACCATACCTAACCTATGATGATTGATTACATAAACAAGTTGAACAGCGTGTGAGATCCTAATAATATCAATATTTTTATTAGGGGTAGAATGGTCTGACTTGGCTTGATTCAGGCAAAATAATACATTACGTGGACGTATCATCCTAAAGCAACATGAAGGAAGGGTATAGAGGAAAAAGAGAGGGCACTTTGGTCATTTGGAGTGCTGATGAGTAATGATGATTGATGATTACAAGAAGGGGGTGTTTAGTGGAAGGAAGGATTAATGAAAGAAGGTGGAGATTAAGATTTTAATGATTATGATTTGTCGAAACCAAGGGGATGCGGTGTGTAATCATTCCCTTCTCCTTCTTGGGAAGAAAGAAGAGGGCGTGATGTAGTTGGCCCAACCAAGGTAAAATGGGTTACTTTCAATGACCCATAATCATTTATGATTATGATCATAATCATGATGATGGAAAATGGAATCTTCTACAGTATCAAGTACCCATTTTAATATCGATATACTGATACGGATCAGCTGTATCGGATTATATCGGGTTGATTCGAAGTATATAACAAAAAAAGATAAAGATTGACCCCTGCACTACAGATATAAGGGAGACATAATGACCACCATGCCCCTCTAAAGATGAACATTGGGGTATCTCTTCACTGATGCCATTACAATACCTAGAACCATACTTAGGGATCAAAATAATGGTATTGATCAGATCATTTTCCCTCAACAAATATGGACACCACCGATCCGTATTGGTATATGTATTGTCCAATACACAGATACGATAAATGACCCTACTTTACACACTCTACCTCTCTCTTAAGGATGTGAATTTGAAACCGAAATTGAATCAAGCCGTTTATATCGAAACCGCAAAACCTTTAGTAAATGGGTCGGGTCAATTTTAATCGTTTAACCCAATGGTTTCAAACCAAATTGACACTGTGAAAATCGAACCACTTAAACCGTCAAAACTGATCCGATTAATCCATATAATGATTAAATATTTAGTTATTTTAACAAAACATAATGGTTTGATATAGGGAAGAATTAAGAACCATAGAGGTTGTCCAACCGTCTATTCAATAATTTACTCCTATCATGTAGTTCTGTAGTAAAATCCTTGCTTGTTCGATGTCTCATTTAATTTGATACAAGATTGAAACATTTATCAACAAAAGCAAATTTTAGTAAGCATGTGAATAAATAAGCAAACCGATTACTACCCGTTTAGAAACCGTATAGAATAAACCGCGATTAAAACCATTTAAAACTGTGAAACCAACACTGTTTAAAAATCGTGGAACTAAAACTATTTACTAAATGATTGCGGTTTTAAAAAGTGCAACTGTTTAGTAAATGGTGCGATTTTAATTTCAACTAAATAAATGTGAACCAAATCAAATCACACCGTACACACCAAAACCGAACCAATTAACACCCTTACTCTCTTTCCTATCATCTTTTGGAATTCGTGTACGTGTTAAGCTAAGCTGATCGTTTGGGTTCTTTGGCTGTGGGTGGCAACTTTGGCAGGTCGAATCTGAGCCCAGGCCCAACCCATTTCTGTATAAGAAAAACTAGAGCGATGTTGGGCCAAGATGGGCCGGGTCGGGGTTGAGTATATGTACCATTTGGCTCAGTTAAGGGTCAGTACCTAGTGGGAATTTATTTGAACCAAACTAAGCCCAAGCTTAAACCCTCTTCAAAGCTGAGCTAAAATTTGGCCCAATTATCCTTAGGCCTATCAGTTTAAATGTAAATTAGGGAACTACTTGAGGGCTGACCCATCAACAGCCCAAAGTGCTGCTGATAGGCTTTGCCTTTCATTAACCATTTTGAAGCAAGAATATAGCGAAGAATCGGATTTTAGGGCCCGTTTGGTATCGTTCTAAAAAAACGTTTCTGGAGTTTTTTCGTTCTATTGGAACGAAAAAACAGAATCTGTTTGGTGCACTTATGGTCCGTTTCTGTTTTTTTGAAACAAAAAGTGAAAAAAAAAACTGAAAAAACGAGATTTGACGGAACTCCATTTTGGAGTTCCGTCTTCCCAGTTTCGTTCCATTTTACAAAAGAAAAAAAAAAATTTCCCGATAAAAATCTTAAATCCCACAAGTGGTATGTTGGGGATTCTTCCATTTTATTTAAGAGAATTCATGTAATTAGGAAAAAAATTCGAATAGATTTGTGAAAATCAACACAAAAATCAGTTCAAATATCTGACTCATACACATTCCTAGTTCTAAATTTTCTGGTTTTTTATTTACCCAAAAAAAAAAAACTGGTTTCTTGAAGAGAAAATTATCATAAGATAGGTGATTAGGTGCAGCTTCATGCTCCTCCACATAGCAGCAGGGAGGAGAGACCTGTTGGGAAAACAGAGATGAAGATAGCCACAACAATGTTGATGGCAGTAGGACCTGCAACATGGGTTCCATGCTTAAATCCGTTGGATTTGGAGTCCTCACTTGCTGTAGCCGTTGAATTGGAAGTTGCTGCAATCCAACACAAGGATTCTCCTTCAGGGTTTTACATTTCATGGATCATTAAATGCTTTCAATGAAAAACAGGAGTAGAAGATCAACCTGCTGATGAAGAATTTGTAAAGATTGCTGCATCTGGAGAGTTGGGTGATAGACTTAAGAGCTCTGTCCAAACATAAGTAATTACTTTTGGTCAATAAATGACACTACTAGTTAGAACAGGTAACTACAATAACTAATTAAAGAAACATGGAAATATTGCTGAAGATGAAAACTTAAGAATGATATAAGGAAAAAATATATATCGAAATCGCAAGCAAACAATCACACAATGAAAACATTTGCGTAATTCAATAAGATTGCCTACATTCTAGGGATATGATATCTATTTTACTATCAAATAGAAAATATGGGAGAATATGGTTACAACCGCTTGTACTCACATCTGAGAACCTTTCTCAGGTGAGAAAACCGTTTTCACTACAAATATAAAGTGAATCTCTTGAACAAATATTACCAAAATACCCATGTAGCCCTAAAAACAATTCCTCCCAACTATGGACTTGGCCAATTCATCGAGGCCCAGTAATTAAATCGGTCCTTCTAGATCTTAGGCCTTATGATGCCCCTCGAAATTAGCCCACAAATGCAAGTGAGAAAATACAAGACATCATACCCCAACTTCTACAAGTCAAAGAGAAAAGACTTGAAAGTTGAAATATGACCATGGATCAAAGAAGGATTAGGCCATTAGGGTTTGTTCCATAGCCTTGACCCTTCTTCCCTTCTCAAGTAGGTAGAAGTTACTTAAGTTCCAACTCTACCAAACCTATCATCTTCATCTATTTTCATGTCCATGCCATGCACAGTTACATAGTTTCATGATATGAGCAATTGGTCAGTTTGGAGTTTTGGAGTTTTGGGCACAAGCAAGTTAGATTAGAATTAAAAAGTAGAAACCAAGTGAAATCTTCAGAAAGGAAAAGAAATCAAGGGAGGAAAAAGGAATAAAACAAAGGAAGGTTGAAAGGGTTTTATATATAATTACTTGGACAGTCACTGAAACTAGTATTAGCCAACTTGCAAGCGGTGGGTATCTGAAGCAACTTAGCTTCCTGAAGGCCAAGCTGCTTAATTTGGGCTTGACCATCATGTGTTTGTTGAATGACGTAACAGAGGCAAACAGGGTTGTTGGTCCTGATTTCGCTCACGGCGCTGCAACACTGGTCGGTGGGAGACGCCGCCTTCCCTGTGGCGTAGTCAAGGCAGGGAGACACCTTCGTAACCTCGGCGTTGCACTGTTGTTCCACTGATGCTGAGTTGGTGTATTGAATTTGAAAGACTGAAAAGACCAGAAGGAAGCTGAGGAGAAGAGTCATCGTCTTCATCATCTTCTACCGATGGTTGATTCTACTCTTGTTTTGGCTTTCCTATTCCCACTTTCTTGCTTGGGTGAGAATTGGGAACTTCAGCTTAGTTCTACTGTTACTTATAGTATTTATGAATATCTCAGAGAGAGAGAGAGAGGGGATGGGGGGAGGAGGGGAAGCAATTAATAAGGTTGTTGAATGTTACGCTCTGAACTTAATAGAAGTGTACTCGTCACTGCCTCAGTGGTCACTGGTCACTGGTGGTTGTTAGGTAGTCGTTGGCTCGTTGCTATAAATGAAGCAGAATATACGAAATGGAAAGGTAATTTTCTATCATTCTGTATTGGGATTTAGTCTCAGTTTTTGGTAACAAAAATTGTCTCATAGGGCGTGCCCCTCTGGAGGCTCTCACTCCTGTCAGTCCTATATATATAGGCGCAAGAGTTCACGCAATGACCACTGTATCCCTCTTAGGCTCTGTGTCCTGTCAGTCCTATGTACAGGCGTAAGAATTCCTCCCGAAGAGAAAAAGAGAATATTTTCTGCGTGAAATTATAAGGGTTGCACCTAGACATAGAGATAGATGAAATGACCACCTCATCCCCCTAAAAGGTGAAAATTTCCACTCTGTTGATTGATTCTTTCGGGTGTATCCCCATTGGCTCGCATTTTGGTGCATCCCCTACACTCTTAGACAGAAAGCATTCTCTCCAAAAGGTTGGGCAAGAGATTGCTCTAGGGCCGCCGGATCAATGAAAACCCATGCAAGGGCATAACCATGAATGGTGGAAAGGAAATTGCAGGCACTTCTATGTCTAGGTACAAGAGCCATGTCTGATTAGGCAACATTCTTTTTTCTTACATTCTATGTCTTAGGCAACATTCTTTTTCCCTAAAAATTTTAAGAGAACCCAAAGAGGGAGGATCGCGATAAAAAACACAATAGAAACTCCACTATAATTAGCTACTTTTAGTTAGCTCATAATAAGGGTGTCAGTTTAGGACCAGAATTGGGAACATCCCAAACGGGACGGGTATTAGGATCTGATTTTGGTACTGAATAATAAATGGGACCAAACGGATCTAGGATGAGACTTTCAACAAGACTAATACCTAAAATACCGGTTAAGTATCGGATGGAACCGGAACCACTAGTCTCATTCCAAAAATATATATATATATATATATAGTTCAAGTTTTATGGTATAGTTTGATATCTTTGGGTGATATTTTCTCTTATGGAGGTTTCAGTTGATGGATCTTTAGTTCTATTACTGTAACTTTGTTTGATCATGGCACTAAAACCACATCAAACAGTACAGAACGCAATAAAACAGAAATCACAATTACATAATAAATTTTTACGTTTCTCTCTCATCGAACCCAAATTTTTTTGAATGCTTTCTTTTCTTGTCTTCCAAACATAACCTTAGAAAATAATGATAATTAATTGCTTCCAAAAAATTACAATTCTAGGTTACGGAGAATGTTTATCTGCATAAGTTAATGTGTAAATTTTGAAACCGAAAGTCAATTCATTTTGCAATCTCATCAATCTCAGCAGTAGGAAGCCTATGATGCAAAATTTTCAAAAGAAAAAATTTATATCTCAGAGATTATCTGCAGCCTCCATTCGTACTTTCATTTCCTCATTCTTAAATGGAGAGTCCATATTCTACCGAAAAAAAGAAAAATCCTTACCGTTTTGTCTGGTAGCCTTCCTCATATGGAAGATGTCACAATGTTTGGTAGTTGCATCTCTTGTGTTTAGTAGCCAAGAGAAGAAAAGAAAAAAGTACAAGCTAGTGTCCTATATCTGCCCAGTTGCTTAGGGATCCATTGCATATCAATTAAGGAGAAAGACCAGTACAGCGACCGTGTAAGGCAAGCTAGTGTCCGCGCTTCGTATGCTTCGTATATCTCTCCCACCCCCTCCCCCTCTTTGAACTGACCCTCTACCCCTTATGTATGAAGCTTTGTCTCTTATCCCATTGGTGTCGCACCCTGTTAGTTTACCATACATGGTGGTGTGTCTATCCATCTCCCGTCAATTAAGGAAAAGGGTACCCTATAAGGCAATGTGGCCATGTGCGGAAACCAATAAAAACATACATGAAAGCATCAATAATGATAAAATTTCACCTTTCGCTAAGTGCAAAATGCATCAAGCACAGATGCAAACGAATAATGATGTAACAATTCCAACCATTGATAAGAGGGATATGATATGGATTGACAACGCCCACTTAAATACTCTCCCTCACATTGAAACGCATCCTTTACAAAACTGAGGCCCATATGCCAATGTCATGTGCCAAGATGAGTTCTTTAGAATGAACTGGAGGATCCAGATCCTCTCCAATTTTTAATTGTGCAATTCTCTTTGTGCACACAATGCCTGTACATTTTTTAAATTGAACGGTCGTAGAAGTTTAAAGAATCAATCACAAAAAACCTTAGAATCAATTCTCATATCTGAAAACTAAATTATTCTAGGGTCGTCCGTATTGAATCGGGATCGATCGCAGCCGATTCAATATCCTAAGAACCGTGATTGCATGGGGCGACTCTCAAGAGTATCTGAGACTTTTTATCTCTCATTTCAGTAGATGAATGGAACATTGAGAGCAGTAACAGTTCCTGCTCAACAGGTGCAGGAGTAGAGACACATCTGGGTAAGAAGCCAGAGCTCACCATCTTCCTTTGGGGATAGGGTACGCAGGTGGACATTATAACATATTTCATCTTAGAAAGGGAAAAGGCACTATTCAAAAGATCATCTGCATACCTGTCCATGCAAGATGTAAACTCTCTATAAACAAAGGTGAGGAGGTGCTTTGAAACAATGGAAGAACTCAAAATTGAAAGGGGGTTAAGGGTAGAGAGCTCCACGCATTCTTTAAAGCCCCTTTTACCACATCTGGGTGTGGAGATTTCAGAGAGAATCCAACCAACAAGCAACATATTCCAGTCAGATACAGAGCTAGCTGAGATTTCTGCGGATAAATCGAGTGGATAATCATTATCATGTGGATGTTACATTATGCCAGGTTTCCTCAGATTATTCCTCAATGGAGATTCATATCAGCAACCTACTTCAGCATAGGCTCTGTACAGAAATGACATCAAACAGTAGCAGAGGGGGCGCCCCCCCCGGGGGGGGGGGGGGAGCAAGAAGAGGGTTGGGAGTGGAGGGGGGAAGGAATGGGGATGTGGGGAATAGTAAAGGAAAGGTAAGGCCGTGCAAGGCAGCAGGAAAATGGCTGGAAGGGTATGATTTACCAAAACTAAAGTCATTAGATCTTAGGATGGGGAATTCCTACCCTGCATAGAGAAGAATTAACTACTCTGCCACACATGGCAAGCAAGATGCTGAAACATTGTGGAAAGATATATCTCAAGGTCCCTTGTTACATGTTAAATTTTAACCCAATAGGAGTAAGCCAAGTGGCAAAACGGATCTTTAAAAAGACCCAAGAAGGCACATACAAATACATGAACGACTGAAAAATACACAAATGCATGGACATACATGAAGGAATTTTAGTTTTCAATTTGAAATGGTACAAGTTGGTGCACAAAAAATAGATAATATTTTGGCCTGATTTTTATTGTATAAATCAGGTTTGATAACATTCATGATTTAGGGGGCACACTATTTCAAGGAGAAACCTACACACTGTTCATTATTGCTATTAAATATCAGAAACATAAGAACGAGCAACAGACCTAGATTGACATTCATATTTACAGTAGAGACTGAAAATGGAAAATGATGACTCCATACATGATCAACCAAAGCAGCAAGATACTCAAAAGCATCTAGGAGTTTTAGGGCTTGGCCCTTGCATCATATTCAGTTGCAAGGACCTGGCCGTAATCACCTTTGGGGTCTTCTTGCTCTAGGTAGTCAGCTCTCGCATTGAGTGTCAACATTTGGCAAATCAACCAGAATAATGAAGCGTCAAGGGCCAGAAAGGCAGAACCACCAAAAAGACCTGTCTTGGCTGTGGGGCATTGATAATCGAGATTGTGATGAACATTGCGAGCAATGTGAAGGCCTTCAGTGATCGTTGCCCACATCATCATCCCCTCTGCAAGCACGGACACAACCCTGGTTTCACCCCCAAAAAAAAACAGAAAAGAGTGAGAATAACGTACATGCACATCCATTATTGGATACATTAAATACAAGTATGTGCAACCCTTAAACCGAGTCCAAATCAGAACATCAAGTTTTGCAGTAAGATTGGCCAGGATGAGGTGTAGGCCAATATAGATTCTATGCAAATCTCAGGTGTATCAAAAAATGGAGCTAGAATTGACTCGAATTTTTAGAGAATTGAATATGAGAATACAGTTTTTCCAGGAAGACAAACATTAATACTAACTGGTGCATGTCCGCCCGCCAATAAGGCAACATGGTTGAATTGGGGCAGAGCTAACAGACTGATAATAATCATCTACGGGATGGACTTTTGTGTGTTATGATTGTCACTTCTAAATGCTTCGTTAGAGTTGAAAACACCTGTTTAACTTTCTGGATTTTCTGTCATGTAATTATAGACTTTAAAGGAATATTCTGTATACTTATTTTATAGGAAAGCAGGTGCCCAATAGTTCTAGCCTTCTTGGCTAGTAAATTTGGCTCAGAATCGTCTAAGGATTCTCAACATACCAAAACCCACTGAAGCTCTTCAACTGGGATCTGCACCCAGTAAGTTTTCTTCTGATTAGTTAAGGGGCTCAATCTACTTGGTTTCAAATGATATACATTGCAGCTAGCTCAAACACTCCATTCTACTTTGGTCCCCAACCACACCCCC
>NC_056561.1:42545859-42546306 GCF_013358625.1 Macadamia integrifolia | reverse complement strand
AAAAAAAAAAAAAAACTCTTTCAAATTAATTTGCTTTTCTCATTAATAAAAAAAAAACATAGTTTGGTGGCACCTTCAAAAGCAGGCAATGTCAACATTTAACTATGTCCCACAAACTGAATGTGCTGCATGATGAAAAAGAAAATGCACTAAATAGGAACTGGTAGTTTTCAAGCAAGTTAATTTAAAGTGCTAGATGGTACCTAATGCCAAGAAAAGAAAAAATCTATAAAAAGAAACATTGATGGGGAACCCAAACAATGCGTTGAAAGCTACCAAATGCTCAAAAAGATTAATATCCCTACTCAGAATTGGAAAGCACCAAATGAGCAATGCCGATACTTTATCAGTCTACAAGTTCACAAGAAATCACTTTTGATGCCAAAAAAAAATCAACAAAATTAGCACAAAACCAACCAATGAGATGATATTCTTCTCTCCTCCCCC
>NC_056561.1:42542654-42545839 GCF_013358625.1 Macadamia integrifolia | reverse complement strand
CCCCCCCCCCCCCAAAAAAAAGAATAATAAAAGGAGATCATAGCCATTAAATGATAACATCGAGGAACATTCTACGGTGAACAGAAGAAACCATACTTACAATGCAACTATGAAGAACACAATCATGGTAGCATTCCGGAACAAAGCCTCAGTTGGAACAGATTTTCCTTTGTAGGGGTAAAATACAGAGAAAAATCCAAAACAAACTGACAGAAAGAGAGCTACAATAGATAAGGTCCCCAAAGCAACGGTTGGATCTGAAGGAAACTTGCAAATAACAACACCCTTTCCAGTAATTGGAGTTCCATATGCCGGCTGTCAAAACCATTATAAGAAAAGGGTATAATCAATTAGACAGCAATCTAGGAAAAAAACATAACAAATATGGTAAAAACTAAATCTTTTTTCTTAATGGATTCTACTATGAAAAACATTACACACATGTTAACTAAAAAAACAAAGAATCTATGCAGAACCAAATGTAAAATTTTGAGTTTTAGTTAGAGATGAAGAAAGCTTTCTTTATTTTAAATAGCTGGAAGTCCATTGCAGACATATTTGTACAGTACAACAAAACTTCCAAGCACTACCACACAAAACTGTATAGATATACCAATATATTGGTCTTATAAAGAGCAAGCAGCCAAAAATCATGAAAAGCTCATGTTTAAATACCAAAGCATGATTTGAAACATTGCCTTTCTAAAAGGTGAGGCCTCAAGGCATGGAATGTAAACATTATGAGCATGTATGTCTTCTTTAACAATTGAACTGGTCATCCCAGACAACATGCACACCATAGACTCTATGGACTCCACACCTAGTTGTGGCATCTCAAGTGGGGCTCAAATTATGAGGCAGGTAGACTCCAAGGTCCCTCTCAGCCAAAATGGAGTTGAACATGTGGCAAAAGAAAGCAATGCAGATTCCAAACTACCAATAGGGTGTGAGTTAATACTTGGCCAACCAGGAGGAAGCATGCCACACCACACCTAATTGTGGCATCTCAAGTGGGGCTGAAATTATGAGGCAGGTAGACCCAAAGGTCCCTCTCAGCCAAAATGGAGTTGAACAAGTGGCAAAAGAAAGCAATGAAAATCCCAAACTACCAATAGGGTATGAGTTAACACTTGGCCAACCGGCAGGAAGCATGCCAATACATGGAAAGGTTTACCAATGAATTGAGTATAAAATTTGATTAGATGGCCAACCCATATCATTACTTAAATATCCAACTGCCAAGGTCACCACATCACCCTTCCATATGGCACAATTAGGTTTGCAGTCCATAGATTTTATGATGCACTGGCTATGAAGGGAACTTTTATCTTCAATATATATATATATATATAACAAAAATAGGATAACTGTTTCTTAACAGGAAATGCATGACAACATCTCATGGTCTGAGGGATAAGCAACTTCCTTAAGGTTCAACACTTGATAGCATAGTTTGGACCATTTGCTGTCCTTTCTTTCACAGTAAGTAGATAATAAATAGAAGAAACAGAAAAAAAAAAAAAAAAAAAAAAGCAGGTTGTCATAGTGCACCACCAGAGTTAATTGATAATAAATTTTTGAGATAACAGGCTGCATGTAGTCAATAAAGTTAGTGGCCTACTCTGCAACTTATAAAAAATAATGGCATATCCTGTACAAACAATTGAGTGCCTTTAAGCTAGGCTGGCAAGTGTAAACAAACTGCACATGAAGTCTAAAACCAAACGATGCAAGATACTGATGCATGTTTTCTTTCACCTTTATCTAATATTGATGCAATACAAATCTAAAAGAATATTAAAATAAAGATCATATGTAAGATAAAAGATGGATCATATTCCAAAATGAGAATAATACCCTTCTATCAAGGTAGTATACCTTTTTATTTTCGGCAATTACTCCAAATATGAAGGCTAGAACTCCAAAAGCTGCCACAGTAAGAGAAATATGTGCAGTCTGAAAAGCCATTTCTTTGGAAAAATTAGCACAAGGCCCTGAAAATTGGGAACAAAAATGGTGAATGGAAATTAATAACAAAAATGGTGAATGGAAATTAATGAGAAAAGCAAAGCAGCAAGACCCAATATCCAGTAAATGATTGATTACTATATGTCATATATAGACTGTTCTAATCAAACTTGTGGGGGGAGGGGAAGCAAACTGAAATACAACAAAGGGCAATGATAAGATCACCCATAGGTGAGCTAGTTCAAGTGATCATATCAAATGTCTGAAAAAATATTTTCAGGGGTTTTCATATGAAAACATTGGGTAGGTATATATAATTATCAAACTACCCTCAGGTACTCTTCTCTGTCCTCGAAATCGATTGTACAAATGATTATCCTACAGAAGTGGCCATCAAAAAGCAGTTGACCAAAAAACGTCCCACACTCAAAATTAAAGATAAAAGCCCATAGGTAAATGGACGAGAAAAACAATTACCAAGTCACTGGCTACGGAATGCACAAAAAAAATTTATAGAGTACAAGGGATAATGAGAAGGTTATCTGGCCACTATAAAAGGCCTTTTTCGTGAATTTTACTTTCCTTCAATCAAAACAGCTAGCTACTTAATACTTACCAGATCAAATGTTGTATTGGGATTTCCATCGAGTTTTTATAATTTAAAGAAATTGAGTATACATATTATTTCCTACCTAGTCTCAGAATGAAGACTTTCACAAACAGAGATTGGATTCAAAATATTCTCCTTACCCTTCTATTAGTGAAAGAATGTATTTATGCAAGAAGATGAGAGGACCTAGTCTCCTCTGTTACTGAAAGGGACAGGAGACTGATAACAGCTAACTAACTCTAACCGAATAAGCAACTACTAACAGAACCTCAACTGATTCTGTTATATCAGTTATAGGAGAACATGGTGACAGGGTAACAACTAGAGCATCAGAGGTTACTCTTCTACGCAGAATGAGGAATATTGAAAACAAATATTATATAACCATCAATAAATCAATAAAATAAGATTTTGTACAAGCATCAAGCTTGAATTGAGAACCAGAAAGTTGAAGGGATAATGGAGGGGGAGGGAACCCATAGGGATATACGAAGAAGAAGAATCCACTGCGATATATGTAAGCCTCAACAATATAAAGGAAGAACCAAATATCCATCATTAACAGAGATAAAATAAAAAATAAAAAATAAAAGGGGGGGGGGGGGGG
>NC_056561.1:42518427-42542634 GCF_013358625.1 Macadamia integrifolia | reverse complement strand
GGTGGGGGTTTAGGGTTGTCATGATTTCAGCATTAAAAAGAAAAACCCAAATAACGAAAACCGAAACCCACATAGAAATTCAGTAAATTAAAATTATTCACGGCACCCAGAAAGAAAGAAAACAACAACAGCGGGAGAATTTCCCAAAAAGGGGAATTTAATCACAACGAACAAAACTACAAAAGAACAGAAAAGAATCTAACAGAGCAAAGAGAGAGAGAAAGAGAGGGAAAGGGAAATTTTACCTGAATCCTCGTCTGATGGAGAGAAGGGCACTGGGCAGCGCCTGTGCTGTGACGGAAGGGAATTGGAAGAAGAAAGAGAGCAGAGGGGAAGTTATAAGATGTTAATGGAGCCGTTGAAAGAGGGTAATTTAAAAGAGTAAAAACTCCAATGGGAATTATATAGGATAGGATCAGTCAAATCTGAGCTGGGAAAAATCTCACACCCGAAATTCTCGAGTTGCTGTCAGAATTCCAGTAGGCGTTTACTATATATATGGTATTTTTATTGGTTATTTTCTCTCGCTCCCTCAACTGTTTGGTTTCCTACTGCTCATCACTTTCTTCTTCTGGAATTTATTAACTAATTAGGAAATTAGTTCTCTTACCTCCCGGCTGGAAGGGTGAGTTGTCACTCTCCTTTTCTCTATATTCCTTGTATTAAATGATTTTGCTGTCTTTCCATATATGAGATTATTTCATTGGTACACTACTCTTCCATGCTTGCTTTCTCAAAGCACCTTCTAATCGTGTGGCTCTTGCACCAACGTGGAATCAATGATAACGTGTGCTAAAACATCAGTATGAATATAATTTTTAATTTATAGGGTAAATCAGTAATTTTCTGCACTTATGTGTCAGGTCTTAATTTTTCCCCTTATTATAAATTTTATTTTGTATTTAATTATTTTTGTATTAAATTTTTTGGACCTAAATGTTAAAATTCTCCAAAGTCCCATTGGGGTGCAAGTTTGGGCTGTCAAACCTGCCCTTGGCCCGCCCTGACCCTTAACAAGTATTGACATGAAAATTTTGGCCCTGAGGATCGGCTTGACCCGACCCTAGATTTTGCCCTTGATATTGACTTTGGATTTTTTGTTTTATTAGAATGTTCTCCAATTTGTTTAATATGACAAGGGTTTTGAGATATTCGGATTCGTTGCCTTATTAGGATGATCTCTTTGTTTATCATGACAAATAATTTAAATTTTTTGGATTATTTGTTTTCTTAGGATGATCTCCTCTTTGTTTATCATAATAGTTGGATTTATTTGTATTGTTTGAATGTTTGCTTTAGGATGTTCTCTTTTTTTCTTTTTTTCTTTTTTTTGGTATGAAGGATGTTCTCCTCGTGACAACTAATTTGTGACTTTGTATTTTTTATTTCCTCTTTATTATGAATTTTTTTTTTTTTTTGTTATTTCATATTTTGCAAGGTCATGGTTAGGATATACCCGGCCCTTGATAGCAAACCAGGATAAGGGCCAGTCAGGGTCATCTCGACGAGACCTCGCCGCTTCTCTCTTAAGTGGTGATTGCCCAGGTCTTGCCCATAGCTACCTGGGCGATTGACATATGTCCAAGCGGTTATCCAATGGTTGTGCTTCTACCAACTAGAATAGAGGCGTCACACTGGGAGCCATTAGATCACGCTTGGATACATGTCGACTGCCTAGGTAGCTATGGGCAAGACATGGCCTGTCACTCCCCATTCACATAAAATCGGACTAGTGATCAAGTTCCCTTCGGATAACCCAAAACACTAGGATCATTTGATACAGTAACCACAACACAGCTAGCCATAAGTGATCAATGGGATATGATAATATACTACAACGGAAGTCTTGTCATAAATGATTACTTATAATTTTCCATATACTCTTGATACCCAAATTGTTATACATAAATTATTTATATGTGGGCCCATAGCTATGACATTTACACAAGAAATAGCAACTTAAATATCAAAAGCACAAAAAGAGAAATATACCAAGAGAATAAAAATGAGCACAGTCAATAGAATCTATCACTGTTGCCCTGCAACACAACCCTTACACTGGCAGCCGACCCCGTGTTCGAATTCTTCAGGAGCTCACCAATCCCCCACTGGGGTTTCGTCAGTGGGACCCTTTACAAGTTTCTCTACAGAATATCCTGGAAAATCATCCAAAAAGGTGTCTACACGAGGAATGAGCTCACTAGCTCAGTAAATGAAAAGAAAAACGCACACAAACAAATACATTCAAATGATACTATATGCATTAGATTCATTTTAATCTTAGTCCACCTAAACAAATCATTCTAGGTCATAGGTAACGTGCTACTCACAACCACAGTGCGCATATGCCCCAGGTTCAATACGCGTTCTCCATCCCACGATACACCCATAGGGTTGTCGGAAAAAGCCCACCGTGAGCACTCGAAAAAGTAAATTATGGCCGAACCACAGTAGAAATGTAAATCGTGGTCAAACCACAGCAGAAATTAAAAGCAACACGATCGACCCTCTAAATATATTATTAAGGTTTTCAATTGTCCTAATGATCAGCCAGGCGTACTTCTAACCACCACGACAGTTCACGATCGATGTTTTCCCCCAGTGATAACCCAACACGTAAAACCCTGTTGGGAAGGGTCATAGCATGAGGGATTATGATATCCTAGCCACATACTCCTACATGAGATAGTACAACTGTATAGTACCTCCGTATCCCATTCCATGGTGTACAAATGCATTTGTTTTCAAGCCGACTACGGCATCTAATCTATAAATCCCACACATGTTCGATAAACCGGCATCATAAACATCACATGATAAATCCATTATTGAGATTTCAACATATAACAATGCATATAGAAATTAAGATATAACATGTTCAGTTCTAAATGCGTCATTCATTTATCAACCATATGCATGAGAATGAAAATCGGAATGTTAATATAGTCTATGAATGCAAAAGATGTCAAAAACACTTCAAAAATTAAGAATCAAAGTCCTCTCCCCACTTACCTATTCTTGTGGAAGAATTAGCACTCGCGGTACAGGTAAGATCCAGAGTGAGAAGATGAGTTTCTCGAAACCTATCATAGATAAAGGGTTTAGAAATGTGTCCAAATCGAGACTATAACCAACGTAAGATATAGACATGACGCATATAATAGTGTGAAGAAGGTTGTCGACGAGTTTGAGTTCAATCGGAGCTCATTTGAGCTACAAGAGAGTCATACAAGTAGGTAGGAGAACCCACCTGTGGAGTTTGCCTACATCGACAGTTCATACAGGCGGGTCAGGAACCCGTCGGTCTTACCCGGTGGTAGAACCAGAGGTGCAGGAATGACTGGTCGGTCATACCGGTGGGTCAGGCACCCGTCGGTCCTACCCGCCAGTAGAACCCGAGAGGGTAGGTGTGACTGGTGGGTCAGGCACCCGCCGGTCTTACTCGTCGGTTCTCTCATATTTTGTTGTTTTCCTTCTTTCTTCCATTCTAACTCTTGAAACCTCAATAGGGTGATTCCCACATCATTTCTTACAGATTCTAAGTTTCATCTACTTGATTGTACCATGGATCTAAAACAACAATAAGATTTGGGGGAAGAAATCATACATTTACTTAGAAAAACCTCAAATCTTGGAATCCTCTTTCCAAACTCAAATGTCACTTCAATAATCATCAAATCTTTATTTCCCTCCTCAAATACTTCAAGGAAATTATACAATGGCTTCATTATACTTTAGATTCAAATATATACAAAGAGGGTTTCATCAAATCTCAAGGTTTATGGTGTTACTTCAAAATGAAGATCTCAAGTCACCAGATACTATTCTGACGATAGAAAGGCGAGGTGCGGCTCCAAAATCCAAGGGGTGAGCCTCTTTCCCCTTCCTTCTCTCCTTCTTCCTATTTTTTCCCTCTTCTTTACTCCTCTCTCCCACTTTGCTAAAAACCCATCAATGAGAGAGAGAGAGTTATAAAGGCTATTTATACCATAGTGTTATAAATATCTTCTAAGGTTCGTTTGGTTTTATCTATTTATGGACCGAATCGCATTAGACCACGTTTCCGAGCAAGGTAGCCGACATCATCAGGCATATAAGACCTCATTACGATGAGGAGGCCAAGACACACGTGCCCATCTAAGTCGGGCATGCTGGGGTCCACAATACCCCAATAGGTGGGTCACACTGGTGGGTCTCGCACCTATCAGTGACACCCACTAGTTGGCCAAACAAGCCAATCTTACTGTATTTTGGAAGAAAATTGAGTCATAACATATACTTCACTCTCGTCACGTGTTGTGGATCAAGTTCCTATCATTTAAATACGATAATATACAGTTCCTACTCATACATGGCCTTGTGATATGTGCAAAGGCACGACTTATGTGTGCAAATCATCTCGGGTACCGGCTCAATCTCATCCGACAGTTCACGATCGATGTTTCCCCCCAGTGATAACCCAACACGTAAAACCCTATTGGGAAGGGTCATAGCACGAGGGATTATGATATCCTAACCACATACTCCTACATGAGATAGAACAACTGTATAGTACCTCTGTATCCCATTTCATGGTGTACAAATGCATTTTTTTTCAAGCCGACTACGGCATCTAATCTATAAATCTCACACATGTTCGACAAACCGGCATCATAAACATCACATGATAAATCCATTCTTGAGATTTCAACATATAACAATGCATATAGAAATTAAGATATAACATGTTCAGTTCTAAATGCGTCATTCATTTATCAACCATATGCATGAGAATGAAAATCGGAATGTTAATATAGTCTATGAATGCAAAAGATGCCAAAAACACTTCAAAAATTAAGAATCAATAGGCACCACAAGGGACCGGCATCAATCTATTCCTGTTTAGACCCTGCAAGACCAAATCGAACCAACCGATCAATAAATTGGGTTTAAAGAGTAAGGCTCTACATGGGCCATCACCGCTCAAGAGAGAATCCCGATCCAAAGAATCCGTTATTTTATGTTATCAAGTCTACGCCATAGGGGAGGGTAAACTTTCATGTTATCTCTTATAGAGGAAATCACCCCATCACACTCTATTGATGCACTCGTCAATGTCACTTGCTCAAAAACCCTCTTCCTAATAAATTATGGACCAAGTTTTCCTTCAATCTTAGTCACTGTAGCAGATTCAAATGTGCATGGGGTATCAAGAGGGTATGTTGGGAAACATATTAAAACCCTAAAAAGGGCTTGTGAACCCTAGGATGGAGAGGTGAACATTCCAGCTGAGTTTTCTCTATCAAATTAATCTCAATTTATTTTTTTTTGGGATAAGAATGCTAGTAAGATTTGTAGAGTATGTTAGCACTCTCTGTGTTCTCCTCCCTTCTATGAAATGACATATCTCTCGGATTTGGCTCCTCTGTGGCATAACACAGTGTCCGGCGTACATCCAACGCCTAGAAACTCCTTGGGCTGTGTGTGACCACCTTGGGCTCCATGCCAAGGCATTTCTTGCCATTGGATGCGCATCGAACACTGTGTTGCGCCACAGAGTAGCTCAATCCATATTCTCCCCATTGTGAGAAGAGAGAGATAAACATAGGGAGGCGCTAGCATATGCTAAGCAGTTGGATAAATAACTCAATCCCTTCATATTTGTTAGAACGATCCGCACACACACAATCTAGGGATCCCTAGTTAGAAATACTTTTTTAAGATTTGTTTGTACTTCCTATTTACAAATAGGTTTAAATAGGCCTTATTCACCATCACGCCAAATTTCATCATTTTAAGTAATCTTTGGTATTTTCCCTCCATTTTTCATGCACTTTTGCATATGCTTGCATGGAAGAATATTTTGGTCATTTGACCATTTAATCCATATCCAAAATTTCCACAAAACACACCTACAAATATATTTATGAAATTTCATTGCGGAAGCATGAGAGATGTAGGTTTTCAATATTTCAGTAAGTTCCATAATTTTATCAAGCACTTTAGCACATTCTTGCATGAAAAGAAATTTTGGTTATTTGACCAAATTTGCCCCTAGCCAATTTGGACTGATAGCTTGGATTATAATCCGCCGAGGCTAATTCAGATCCCAATTTCATTTTATTTTAAATCGTGTTTAAGATTAACTTTTTGATAACCTATCCACTTAGCAAAAACCATGCTTCCGCTAGTAGCCAACATTATGCTACAATGACAATTTGAAAACCAAAAAAACATAGTATTGGCCACTAAAAAGAGAGTTTTCACCACTCTCTCTATGTGTGAAAAAAAGATATTTATGAAAGCAAAAGGGCATGTATAATCACAGAACTATCAAAAGGATATGTGTGATCACAGAACTATCTCAATTGTGGGGTTCAGTGCTTCGGAAGCTAGAGAACTTTTGCCAAAGATGAATCCCACTTCAAGAGATCAACTTTGCAAAAATAAAATTATAGCAAAAAAAAAAACTTTCCAACAATAAATAAAGATATCTGGTTAGCTTCAAGGCCCATCAAACTGTCAGCCCAAATTTATGATTAAGTACATGGTTTAGCCTCGGCCTAGTTATTAATTGAATTTCCTATAAGCCCAAGTATAGTTCTAGCCCAACCCATCAAATACTTGGTAACTTAGATGTAAATTTCATTTCAGTGGCTGAAGATTAGCCTAATCATTTGATCAGATCCATTGATTTTTTTTTTTTTTTTTTTTCTATGTGCTTTTTGGATAGTCAGCAAGAAAGTTTAGTAAGGCTTAGAAGTTTTAACAATTGATCATATGGATATGAAACAAGTGGCAAAGTGTTGGTGCCTTGAAGTCTTTGTACATATATAGTGACACAAAACAGAAGTTGCTTTCTTCTTTCCTTTTACTCTATAACTTGGGATTCAATTTTAGGTAGTTCTCCATTTAGGGTTAGATTTAGGTTTGGTGGCATAAGGACTTGGAGTCCAATTCTTCGTTTGATGTTTGATGTGACCAAAATGAGGCTCCTTTCTCTCTCTTCTTCTGGTTTTTTTTTGGTAGAATTTCTCTTCTTCTATGGACTATGGTCTTTTCCTTCCATTCCACGAGGCCACAATTTAGTACTCCTCGCAACTTAAAAATCTTCCATTTCTTTGGAGTCATTTCAGATCTCTTCTACTCTCCATCCTCGATCTATTGCTTGCCCTTCAAAGCTTGTCCTGTCATCGTATAATTAACATATAATGAGATACATTTACCTTTACTTATAATATAAACAACACATCCAACAATATTTTTTCTAAGATAGATAACTGCCAAACATATCAATAGTGTAACCCAAGAGGATAGCACAGTTGGTGAGCAACGAACTTGGTATGAGCCATAAACTCAAACATCTTAAGTTTAACTCCCACTAGGTACACTTTGGGCCACTCACACGGGGTGTTTAGTGTTCTTCACTGTTTTCAATGAAAGTTGAGTGGTTCTCATCTAACCCCAGTATGACCCTATCCATGAAGTTGTGAGGTCAGTATGAGCCCGCGACACTAGTCAAGCCAAAAGCCGGGATACCCGTCTCTAACAAAAAAAAAAAATCAATAGTATTGGCATATTACTTAATACGCCAAGTATACTCCATTTGATGTGACCAAAATGAGGCTCCTGTTTTTTCTTCTTCTATGGGCTATGTCCTTTTCCTTCCCATCCATGAGGAATTTTATGAGAATTTTAAATCCTAAAATTTTATGGAGGCCACATGGTCTACTGACCATCCTACACCTGGGAAAAAGACTAGGCCATCATCATTCTAATTAATAAAAAATTGGCGAAGATTTTACCAAAAAAAAATATTGGCGAAGAGAGAGCCCGAGACACAAGAGACACGAGACTTGACTTAGTGGGAAAACAGTAGACACCCGGGGCCGCCGGGTGGGGCTCCATTGTCAAGAACACTCCCTATATTCCCAGAGGAGAGTCCGAGACCGAGTCACCATAGTGGGACCACCTATCCAAATATGTAAATGGACAGCAAAGAATGATCCCATTCAAATAATCAGGAGTCAAAGACGTGGTGGGAAATGCGACTGGGAATCCAAATCCAATCCCCGGATTTTGCGGGATAAGTGGGGCCCTCTACCCAGACTCACCAGACTCAAGAGCATCTGACCAGAGAGCACCACCCGACCCGTTTCACCGGATTCGGGTGGGTATTCCATTGCATTATAGTATTATATTAGCACTACCGGAGAATTTTACTTGTACTTCAACTCAAAAGACCAAACCCGTATCACTAAAAGGAAAAACCAACCAAAAAATAAACCCACATTTGTTCTAAAATTTCTATTCTCATTCATTTCAGTTTTTTGAGTGGATATCACGTCTATCAGCTAAATATTTGTAATAATTTTCTTTTCTAAAATATTAATTTGTTTAAAAAATAATATGACAAAAGATAAGTCCACGGTTCGCGCACAAGGCATTGGATAGGAACAAAAGCACCAATCAAAAATGAAAAATGCACCTCCTATTTTATGATTTTTTCATTTCCTAAAATAATATTTATTTTTTCTAGTGCCAAGAAATTGCTATGTGTGTCCATTTTGTATACAATAGGGGTGATCTAGAGAAGGATTCTAAAGAAATTCTAGATCGATTGGACCATCAAAAGTTTACCTGATTAGGTCAAAAATATTAATTCTTCCAGTACAATTGAGTGAGAAAAATCTTTTACCAATTAATAATGTGACTATAAGATGAGACTCTTGTCATATCCATAAGCTCCCACCATGTATTGATAAATTCAAAGATAATTTTTTCATTGGGCATCCGATGATAATGATGGTCATAGACAAGGATTGCTCCCTTTGAGTGTGGACGTGGAGAAACTCGGTCGTAAAAGAATAATGCTAAAAACAATTTTTTTTTTCTTCTATCAATTTGATGTTGTTAGTTTCAATTTTATGTTGATTCATAAAATTTCCAAACCAAACACAACCAATGAAAGGAATTGATTCAATTCCAATCGATCCAACCGGTTCGGGTTGACATTACCCGGTTTTTTTTTTTGGTAAAGACACTACCAGGGTTTGATGATGATGATGATGATATATATATATATATATGAGACACAAAGAAAAGCTCACAAAAGAGAAGAACATCTTAAAAGAACAAAGGCTAGGTGGGGAGGAGGAATTGGGTAGGAAGATCCATTCCCATTCCCATGCAGATGCAGATGCAATCTCAATCCAACCATTGGGAAGACAGAGAAAGGGAGAAGGAGATAGAGAGAGAGAGAGTTGGTGGCGCTGCAATGCTTAAGAGTCGAAGCTACTTCCACTACTACTTGGTCCCCGACAAGCACAAACACAGGCCCTGCTTCTTCTTATCCCTTGCTTCTGTGGCTCTTATCGCCGCTGCCCTTCTCATCTCCGTCCTCTTCAGCAACGCCTCTCCTCTCTCTCTCCAAGACACCATCCTATGTTCCCTCCGCAACAGGCGCATCAGCAGTGGCACCCCCACCACTGTCTCCTATAACCCTGCAGATACCCATTACCGGACGACCCCAACGCAGCTAATAGCGGTGCTCCACTACGCCACATCGACGGTGGTCCCACAGCAATCGTTAGAAGAGATCAAGGTAACTTTCGAGGTACTAAGGTCTCTCTCTCCTTGCAACTTCCTCGTCTTCGGATTGGGCCAAGACTCACTCATGTGGTCCGCCTTCAACCCAGGTGGTACCACGATCTTCTTGGAGGAGGATCCCAAATGGGTCCAATCGGTACTCAAGGACTCCCCCACCCTCCACGCCCACATGGTTCGCTACACCACGCAGCTCTCCCAAGCTGATGACCTGCTCAGCACCTACAGCTACGAACCCAATTGCCTCCCCGGCAGGGCTTACCTCAGGGGGAACCACCAGTGTAGGCTAGCCCTCACGGGTCTACCTGAAGAGGTGTACGAGACGGAATGGGATCTGATAATGATCGACGCACCTAGGGGTTATTTCCCTGAAGCACCTGGTAGAATGGGAGCCATCTTCTCGGCGGCAGTGATGGCCAGGGCCAGGAAAGGCCCTGGTGTGACCCATGTGTTCCTCCACGATGTGGATCGGAAGGTGGAGAAGACCTTTGCCGAGGAGTTTTTGTGTAAGAAGTATCTGGTCAAGCATGTAGGCAGGCTCTGGCATTTTGAGATCCCTCCTGCTGCTCAAATTAATTCTTCTACTGATGTTGCTGCCAACTCCCGCTTTTGCTAGATTGCTCCAGGAAAGAATCATAAGATTCAGAGTTCCCTATAGTATCTTTCTTAAATTTTCTCTGTTCAACATTTTCTTGTGGGTTCTGTTATATACTACCTATCTGATCTTACTGTATTCAGTTTAGATACAAATACAGATTACAGGATTCGGGGTCTAGATCGGTACTGAATCGGTGGAAATCGACAAAATACCCTTAAATCATAGATCAGCCAGAATCGGAACTGGTCGCCAATTCTAATCTGGATCAACCCGAATTGGCCGAACCCATTTGAGCTTCCAAACCCTGATTCTACGCTTCTCTCCCATTCCTTACTGGAATGGGATATAACAATACCTGTTATTTGTACTATGCATGTCATCATCAAATGATGCAATGCATTCGCGGTAGGTGAGTAATGCATTTCAGGTGGACTAGAGGAGGGATTTAGAAAACGGAATATAATATAGTAATGATCAATACCCATCTGATATCAATCTAAACTGGCTTACCAAATCGGCACGAATCAGCGGATTTAATGCCGACACCAAAAATCATGAGGAGTTCTGTTATTAAGAATCACCTAAGTCGGTTCATAAATGCTTGAGTGAGCATCATGTGTCTAAGCAAAGATCTAATATTTGAAAAAAGGCACGACAAATAAAATGTTAACAGAAACACAAAAAGTGAGACATTGAGAACCATTACATCCTCACTTGAACATATGATGCTCGTCTAAATAATTATAAACAAGACCTAGACAACGGGTAATCAGGAGACGAGCCGGACCCGGCTATTGAAACCAAGGAATCAGCAGAGATATATTGGAACAAGAGCAGAACGTTGCACGATGAGCCCAGGGGCATCGATTAATTAAAAAATAAAAAAAGACGTCAGACGCAGATCCCTTGTTAACGGTGGTACTTTCTCAATGATTGGCCATCTGCCTTTCTTCCTAGGACTCATCACCTTATGATGTGATCTGTACTATGTCTATTAAAAGAAGGGAAAGACGAAAAGGATCCAAGCGTGGCTGTGGCGTGCGTGATAAATGGAGATTGAACTTCTGGTATCATATTTTGATCACATGGCACACCATCTCAGTGATTTAAAAATCGGATCGAGTTCGGGTTGGCCAGCAATCCGTATGGAATCCATCCTGATTGCTCCCAATAGATCTCAATACCGGATTTAAAACCCTGCACATCATGATTCCACCGCTGCAGCCATCCCTGCAAAACCTCCCTTACAACATCCTAATCTTTGTTACACCGATTCGGAATGAAACTCGTAGTAAAATTCCCGATTTTAACCTATTTGACACGACCAATTCTTGATCTAAAAGCTTGGAATCGTGGAATTTCAAATCTGAGGGCCAATTCTAGGGTTTTTTGGGATCGGAATTCCATGTTTTGAATTCTTGGTTCCAAACCCAATTCCTCCTCTCCTCGCTTAATGCTGGCGGAGCTACCATTTTTCTTTGAAGACAACCCAAAAGACTCAGGGCATTAGCAACAAATTACAAAGGCGAGACATCCACAGAGCCAAGCATTGTAGGATAGCCGGAGAAGCATACAAGCTGCTCAAACATGCAAAGGCAAACCCTGCTTGCACGCCTCAACCACAACCACTCCAACCTTCAACCTGCAAACGAGCATGGGGTTGTGATCGATGGACCAAGTGGAAACGGGCATGTTTTCAAGATGTAGACAGTGGACACAACTGCTCTATTGACTGATTTTACTTTTGCACTGTACAGCGACTAAAACATTATCTAATCTACTCCTGATCAACAATCAATTTACATGCACAAAGGACATGATTTTGTCATTGAAATGCTTAAGAGGTACTCCAGAGAGAGATCAAGATGACTTGTCCGTGGGAAAGTTACTTTCACCTGCGTCCTTCCGCTGTGCAAGAAGACGATACAAAATCATTAGAAATTAAGTTCAAGATCATCAAAATGCAGAATAGAAAACAGAGATGGAAAAGAATGCTGAAAGTACATTTGTTAGTGGCGAAAGAAAGCATTAAGTTTTATACGCTATAAATGCACTACGTTTGCAGAATGGAAAAAAGGCAAAGGAGAAATACTATCACATGCAAATTGCAAACTTCCTCGTGCCACCCACAGACATGTGCTAAGGCCAAATTTTAGCAATCTAGAGAAAAAGTTCAGTGAAAGTAAAAAGTAGGCCTTTCGAAGAAATAAATCATGTATCTTTTAGATTACAATTTACAACAGTAAAGACAATAAAAAAAGGCTTCTAAAAAATCTGACAAAAAGCAACTGATGTTTTAGTTGCAGAAGTAGGGTGCAGCCTGCAACAAGTGAATTTCAACATACCTGGGGACTTGATCTTAGGGGACAGTAAGAGAGATTCTAAATTGTCAGTTCATTTTCGGTAAGGAAGAGCAGCAGAACAACATCGCATATACTGTACAGTACAGATGCAGAGATACTAAAAACCTGCTCATTGATCTTGATGTGATTATTGGCCACCCATAAAGAAAGTAATAAAGTGGTTGATGCCTTAAAAAATAAGCTTGTGCTAAAAGCCAAAGTACTATCAAACAAGGAAGATCGTGCTGCTCTCTGGTCATCTTTTCTATTCTACCAAAGATGATAACATTAGATACTCATCAAATGTCAAGAGTAGTTTTGAGACTCGAGCATGTATTCAGGTATCGAGATATCGGCCTATACAATATCAGTATTGCCAGTAGCTGATACCCGATCAATACCTGCATGGTTGACTGTATCAGTCACAATATTGGGCGTATCAATTGGATCAGCCATGATGACCCAACACGGGTAAAAAACTAGCAAGTCATGGTTTAAAGTATCGGGTATCGTATCAGCCGATATGTATCGGTCATTTTTTAAAAAATTTAAAAAATTATTTTTTAAATTATTTTTCAGCCATTACAATAGCCGCTAAAGTAGCTTAGACCGGACATATCAGACAGATACAGACCGATTCAACCTATATGTATCTGTATCTGTATAGACCGATACGGGTACCGATACCTTAAACCTAGACTCAAGACTACCAGTGATGTAGATAAGTCACTTGGGCTTATTTTATTACAAATAAGCCTTGGGTTGTGTTATATATGTGTTGGGCCTTTGATCCCATGGATTTTCTTTGAAATTGGCCACTTTAATGGGCCTAAAATATGGGTAGAAGGTAGAAAAATGGGATTTAATACATTAGTTTAGATAGTTGTTATTTAATTTAATAAAGGCCCATTAGGCCATTGGTCGGTTGTAAAGTCCTATATGGACTATTAGTTAGTTAGTTTTACTCCATGTTGGAGTCATAAAGTCAAGTCCTAGTCCTATTTTGAATTCCTAGTTGTAGTAGGAGTGTCTAGTCCTATTGGGAAACTAACTCCTAGTTGTAGTAGAAGTGTCTAGTCCTATTGGGAAACTAGCTCCTAAGTAGTTTGATTGCTATTTTGCCCTCTATAAATAGAGGAGCCTATGTATTCATAATTGAAGATTTGAATAAATGAATTATTGAGTGATTACTCTTTAGCTAAAAAAACTGTTATTGAGAGGTGAGATGCCACCTTTGAGGGGTGTGATACCCAAAACCTAAGGGGTGAGATACCCATTCCTTTATTCTCTTTCACCCTTCTCAACCCTCCATCGATTCTTCTTTTTCTATTTTTATTTTTTGTTTATTGTTATTAGAAGTTCAGACCTATTAAAGCATTCAAAATCACAATCAGCTAGCCAAAGAGTTCTTGTTCTTGAAGCCAATCGACCCTCATTGCTACCCAAGTTTGAAATCTGATCTACAGATCCTTTGGAGGACTGGTTCTATACTCTAAGAAGATCAATCGATCTTCTCTTGAAGGTTATCTGAAGAAGACAAGTTGATGTTTCTGCAGAATTCTTCACATTCTCTCCCTTAGGTCTGAAAATCAAGAAAGTGCGTAACTCCAAAACCAGCCGTCAGAAGCCCTTCATATTTGGGGGTTTTTGTGCCCTCCCTAGGGACTATCTACACCCAAAAGTACAGCTCAATCGGACTCCCACAGACCTGGCCGCACCTTCCTCTCTCCAGCTCTATAATAGGTCTTTCTCTTGGGCTGGTTTTGCTCCTATATGGGTATTGTATCCTTGGGGATTTATTTGATGGTATTATTTCTTTGTTTCTTACTCCTATTTGTATTGTTTGGTATTATAAATTGCGGAGTTAGTTACTTGTAATCTACTCCTGCATTAACCAGGTTCTTTAATATAGTGGAACACGGGAAGGCATGGAACTTGCAAGCATGAAAATTTTGCAAAGAGATTGCATTCAGACAAAGTAGATTTGAAATGTATGTGTAATGCTCAAAAACTTGTCAATAAAATTCTGCAGGATCTAGCTTAGCACAGCATATGAGAATGTGGGCAATTACCAATCGTTTGCTAATGTAAGGTTGTATCTTTGTTGTCGTCTCGGTTAGACTATCAGCCTTGAGAAATTTCTGTTTTTCCTTCTCAAACTCTTTCCTGGATTCCTTCCTGCTTCCTGACTGCCAAACTCTACCAAAATTAGGGAGCCAATCAGTATCACAGTTACCAGAGACAATCTCCCCTCTTTTTTCCTTCTCCAGCTCAATCTTTCTTTTTTCTGCCCAAGCAGCTCCAACTCGTTTTGGGTTCAACTTTTGAGTCTTACCAATTTTTTCCAGTGGAGAAGCAAAACTACTTGTGCATAACCCTGCGTTTACTTCAACATTTAGCTGATTGTCTTCATACTTGTCTTCAAACCAGGGAGGAGGAGCTCCAGAATGGACATTGCCTTTTGTCTCTTCAGCAAGTAACTGAGAAACTGGAGTTAAACTCTGCACCACTGAACACAATGAAAAAGAGAAAAAATATGAGACGAATATATCTGATGTCAATGCTAGTGCAGAGAGATGCTGCAGAATAACTAATATGCAGATGCCTAGAAATAGGTCGTCGTTGCAAATGCTTGTCGAATGCTTCCAACAATCCAATGACGTAACCATTAGATATCTGGCAACATCTTCAAAGAAAAATATCTTAGAAAAATCAAACCAAAATAGATGAATACCCTGGTTACTGCTGCCTCCATTATCCACGATTTCAAATTGATAAACCTGGAATATCTGTGGTCAGTTACTTAAGTAATAAAAAACCTACTTTTTAAGATGTGTGAAGTAATTCATCAAACTGAAAATCTGCACAAGAACATAAACATAAACGGTAGCCAGTCAAAGAACCAGGGAAATGCAAGTCATGTTCTCAAAGGAATATCCATATAGAAAACCTAAATCCGACATTTTATGGTGATGTTGCAAGAAATGTTATCCGGGAAGGGACACACACGCACACCAAAAAAAAAAAAATGTATTTAAGGGGAATTCTAGAATGACTTTAGGACAATATCTCAATATGTGCCCTAACATCTGAAAGCATCCTTGATGAACCGGGGTTGAAAATGTAGAGGGCCTGTGATAGAACAATCATGTGTCATTTCGCAGCACTAAATTGACTCAAGTCAATGAAGCTAAGAAGCTGGGCAAGGCAAGGAGTAATGTTAAAACAACATTATCGACTAAAATTTTAAGGCTAAAATAGTCAATGAATGAGTTAGAAATGTCGTCTTCAATGAAAAAAAAAAAAAGTTAGAAATGCCGTCAAATAAACAACAGGAGACGCTACAAATAAAGGTATTATAAAAGATACGGGTCCAGATCTGCTAGTGACAAAATGCAGTGTAACAAATTGATGTGGAATTAGTACAAACCCTTCCAGAAATTTGCGAAATACTAATGGAGGTAATTCTGGACTAGGATTAGGAAGAGAGAACAAAAATCCTTAGAACAATGATAAATTAAATTTACCTATGCCATGAGATACCTTGCTTACCATATGCTGGGGTCATTGGAATGATGTCCTACCACAAAGCAATAATCTACCTATGTGCAATCGGGGTCATTCTCTTAAGGAAAATTTGAACCTCTATAGAAGGATAACCTTGATACTTAATGCTTTGAGTTGGGAATTACTTTCCTTACGAATCAACAAGGTTTAATTGAATATTTTACTTAATTTTTTTTTTCTTTGTTAAAGGTTAAACAACAGACATCTCAATAAATGATTTGATAATGAAGACTCCACAAACTATGACATCTGTCATATCACTCAGTTAATCTGAGAACCCTAATCTTTTCTTTTGAGACAGATCAAGTCTTCTAAAGCACTTTCCTAAATCTGCCTACCTCATAATCCCTTTTGACATTACAAGGGAAGAGTAATTCTTTTGCATAATTTGTTGACGATGTATGATCTTTATATTCCAAAATTCAAAGCTGTAACAGATGTTGATTGGTGCACCTAGAAGATGAATCAGAGGCACCTTACATTCAAAAAGAGTTAGGAACTCGAATAAATAATTCAATAAATAAACTTCTAGGAAATATTGCAATCCCTAGGGTAAAGGTGAGCCAGGTAACTTACATCATTTGAAAGTGAAGTACTTAGCGTTATGAAATTCTATACTTGTTATTAATCAGACTATGTTGTTAATCGAACAGCTCAAACTTGGGAAATAGTCATAACACTTCATACTAGACAAAATTTAAGACTGTTTGGAAGCCAAGAAAAGAAAAGAAAAGAAAAGAAAAGGAAAGAAAAAATTCAAAAAAAAAAAAAAAAAAAAAAAAAAAAAAAAAAAAAGAAAAGAGAGACGAGCAAAAGAGAGAGAGAGAGAGAGAGAGAGACATAATTCACCGAGAAACATCATGTTTATAAGCGAGCTTACCCCTCCATTACTTGAAGACCAACCAACTGAGCTTCCACGACTATTGTGAACGAGGGAATGTTGGCTGTCCCCGTTAGCTAGGTCATGTGTACAGGATGAAATCACTAAACTATTAGAGCCAATGTCATTCCATGAAAGACCCTCCATTAAAAACTTAAAACAGTATAACTTAATCGATGAAGGAAAAGTTAAATTGTGCATACCTTTCAAATCCATTGTCATACTTTTTGTGACATGCATACCCTGAGAATGCATCCTACCTTGCATGTCCACAGGCAAAGAAGTACAATCATGTTGCAGTGTGTGAGCAACTTTAGTGATTTCTGGATGAAAAATGTGGCATCTCTCATCCGTAGAACATTGTAAAGGTAGAACACTGTTTGAAAAACTTGATTTAAAAGAGACAACAGAATTTTTCTCAAAATTATGCATATTTTCAGAGCAAAGTTTATTTTGGATATCATTAGACAGTTCATAAAATCCTTCATTTGGTGATGCAGCTAAACTCTTCAATGATTCACACCTTTTCTCCCACTGCAGTCACAGATAAACAATCACTGTTAAATATTTTGTACAGCAGCAAATATGAAAACAGGAAGAGATAGTGAATAACCCTACATAGACAAGAAGCTTCCAACAAATTTACGTATGCAGAAACCAAAGTGAATGCACGGTTCTTTGATAGAAAATCACCAAATGCTACAGCAATCAGGCCAAAACATAGTGAACAGAAAAACAGGAAACCATTAAAAGAATATAATGACAAACATAGAACAATGAAAGATCAGCTTGGGGAGCATATAGGACCAAATGTACCGGCATTATGTAAAGAGAGCATACAGAAAAAATATAAAAGCCCCAGAAGCACAGATACTAAAAGCCTCGAAATTCAAGATATAGGAAAGACAAGGGTCCAGTGTGGAGGTAGCAAATCCTGCATTTATTTAATTTATAATGAGAATAGATTCACAGCTGGGAGTCTCCATAAATAGGCGATATTCTGTCATAGTCATGTGATTTGGCTTCAGCTGCAACAGAGCATTATTTCAGAGGTTTTAGGCAGCAAGATGGGGCAAAGTCATATTGATGTAGAAAATCAAAATGATTTAAAGAATTATATTTTCTAGGGTTAGTGTTGGTCAACTTCAGAATTTTAACAAATGGAATGTTTGGTAGATTGGTGATCCTGAGGATTTAATGAAGAACACACTTTCTGTGCAAATATGGTTGCTAGCTTGGCTGTAAGACTGATGGTCGTTGAGCCTCAGTAACTTCAACTAGGAACCAGGAAGATAGAACTTACCAGTTACCAAAACAAAAAAGATGCAAATCCCAAACAAACTTCACTACACAACCAAATGCGGTCCCTGAGTGCAGTTAAGGTGTGACATGGTGCAGATTAGAGGAGCTAAGAATACAAGGGGTAATCCGAAAATGACCTGGGGATGAGTGGTGAGAGAAGATATGGATGGTTTTGGGTTTACAAGTGTGACTTCAAATGGAGTAGAATAGAAAAACAAGTTTCATCGAGTGTTGGGATATGATTTGGTTGAGTTTAGTTGAGGAATAACCCAAACAAGATGAGAACAAATAAAGCCTCCTGAAATTAAGCATAACACAACCATGACCATGTCTATCAAATTAATCCATTCACTAGGGAGCAAAGTTTGGTTAATGTCGAATGGAGTATCTAGTAAAGCTTCTAAACAAATGACATCTTCATGCTTATCCTTGGATTTTGTATCACTTTCCATCGTCTTGCATTATTCTTCTGACAATACCATGCATCCGATCAGTACAATCAGCTAAACTAAAGGTAAAGACATAAATAATCACAGATACCACCAATTTGAACGCAACGTATCCCTCCCATGGTTACCGCATATATAGAATTACCAGAGAATATCACGAGGACCATAAACAGCATTGGACGTAAAGTAAAAAATCGGAAAATATGCTCAGCCTTCTTTAATTAACTACCTTAAGAAGATCGGCCTCAGAAATCCTGAAGGCATCGACTCGATCCATTTCCCCACCATACTTCCATAAGAAATGCTTTAAATTCTTCAAGTGCTCGGAGCTGGCAAGATGAATAATCGCATTGCTACTGATAAAAGTAATGAACAGGTGTAAGAACATTTAAGAAAACAAAACTTCTCAAAATAAAACATGAATTCCTGAGAGCAATGATGATAGAAACGAGAATAAGCTATGTAACTTCGAATAATGAAAGGAAAAATTACCAAGCGAATGAACTACCGAGTTCTTGGACGTCACAATCGCAGAAAACGCACCAGAGTCGATTACGTCCAGCATGTTCGGTTCGAAGGAGAAGAGGATTTTTGAGGAAGAATCTGACGTCGGACATCTTTTTAAGGAATCGAGAGAGAAATGAAGAAAGAGCTTTGATATGGTTAGGGAAGTAATTATGGCGTCGGCCTTTGTCGTGGTTGAGATTACAGACCTTGCAGAATTCGAACTCCTGCTTCTGCTTTCTCTTCTTCTTCTCCTCCTCATCATTGTTATTGTAATAATTCTTAGGGTTAGGGTTTGGTTTATCATTCAGTTGCCGCTCCTCCATTATCGAACGAACACGAAGTTCATTCGATTCCGGGAAGCGTATTCGGTTGCCTCTCTCTGAAGACTCTTCTTTCCCCTGGAGGAGATGGTTTCTTGGTTTCTTGCCCTACGACAGGGAAGACAATACATGACCCTCATCCATGCTCTTGCCGAACGACAATTGGGCAAGCCCACTGTCGTCAAGATCACCGCCGTCGTTGAACCAGGCAGCAACAACTACAACGAGGATGGGTTAAGAGTGGGGGGTGAATGGCTGAAAAAGCTAGCGGAGCGAGTGGGTGTCAACCTTAAATTCAACGCCGTGAGTCGGAAAATGGCTGATCTGGACAGAAACGCGTTGGACAGCGACGCCGACGAGGCGCTGGCGGTGAATTTTGCATTCAGGCTGTACAGAATGCCAGACGAGAGTGTGCCAACGGAGAACCCTAGGGACCAATTGTTGAGAGTGGTGAAGGGATTGTGCCCTCGGGTGGTGACGCTAGTGGAGCAGAAGATGAATGCCACCACAGCATCTTTTGGTGCACGGGTGGCAGAGGCCTGAGGGTACTACGGTGCTCTGTTTGACTCACTCGACGCTACCATGGCTCAGGACGGTGGAGGGCAAGTCCGAGTGGAAGAATGTTTAGGGCGGAAGGCGGCCAACACGGTGGCGTGCGAGGTAAGGGAGAGGGTGGAGCGGTGCTTAGGGCTCCTGACGGTTTCAGCGAATTTTTCGGAGAGAGAAAGGGGGAAAGAGAGTGGGAAAGAAAATGGTTTTCGTTTGATGAGGTGGGCTTTCACTTAAGATAAGGGTAGCTTTGATATTACACATATAAGAGGTATTATGGGTATTATAAAAAAAAATTAAATTGATTTAACAACCAAATCTAACGGTTGGCGATTGTTAAATAGTATTTTTTTTTTTTTATTATACGGGAGAGTAGTGATATTTTTAGAAATTTGGTGGGGTCAAATTGATATTTCGCTTTAATCAAGGGAGGAGAGATGTTTACCCATAAAATTTTTAGTAGAGCTTATGCAATCAACTTCTTGGTACGGATGCAAACAAATTAAACCAATACGTATCGACCCAAGTCAAACGATTTTCCCTCACCGTATCGATCCATGATTTTCACTGAAAACCATACACCCATTTGCTAAAGTCTCCTATTAATGATTGAATATCCTATTATTAATTTGTTGGCAGTGGTATGAAAAGACATGGGTTTTAACCCAAACCATTATCATACATTGATTTAAAGCCCATGCATTTGGCAAATAGTGAATTTAATGATCAGCCCATGTTGCAAAAACATTTTTTGTAGTGAGTGCGATGGTGTGATGAGCATTGCATAGTCAAGAAGACCTCGAGATACATGTCCTAATGCTCTCAGCCATCCGATGCTCATAGCACCGCTGTACTCACTAGAGAGTATAATAACTCCCCCACATTGCATGGGGGTTTAAACCAAGGTGATAATGGTATCGGGTTAAATCCATGATTTTGCTATTAAAAAAAAACCCATTACTCATATCAGCCAAAACATGGTATCAACATCAAATAGTACCATGTTCTGAAACCCTATCCTCCAAGGGGATAACTCCGTAAAAATCAACACCTCACAATTAAGAAGTCATAAATTAACAAGAAGTTGTGTGACAATAAGTCGTACTCACCAGGAGGTCTCGAGTTTAAAGAAAAACTTGATCTCGTGTGTGTGTGTGTGTGTGTGAGAGAGAGAGAGAGAGAGATGGATCAGTCAATGAAGGGATGGACAATCGTAACAAAGACTTTGGATGTGATCAAGCTTGAATTTTTTTTAATGAATCTATGGATTAACTACCATTAAAGGAACAGAACAAAGCATTACACATTGCAAGATCAAAATTAAAGGGGGATCTACCATCGCCCTTGTTCATTTGCTTTCTGTACAAATAATATAAGAACTTACATACACCCACCCACCCAGTCTACAAAAAATATTTCATCCGGTCATCTCTTCTCATAGCATTGTATACAGCTTGGACCTGAAAAAAACACAATTACAACCATGGTGGTCCATCAGAAATACAGAATACCTGAACAAGAACCTCATTAAACAAACCCAAACCAAACCAATTTACAAATTCTCAACCCAGCAATAACCCAGTCACCTATTCCCCCCACCCCTTTTCTCCCCTTCTACTACAAAGCCAAGGTATTATTTTGGTGCTATTATTTCTACTTGTAGCATATGCTGTTTCTAAGTCGAACACAATTTACAGTGCAGATTGTCATTTAATTTCTGTAATTTCAGATATTATATCAAAGCATGAACCTAAATAACCAAACATGTATGGCCCATTGAGGTCAAGATGCCATATCACACCACCAACAAGAAAATCATGAAAGTAAATCCTCTTCCTTGCATTTAGTTCACAGTCCAATTCAGAAACTGCCATCTCTATTTAAATGCCTAATGAATAAGCAACATCTAATTGAATGATTCCGAAAAACATATATATATATATATATATATATAAGTCTTCACCATTTTTCCCCTTCAGGCTCACAGTTTCGACCTTGAGAATGCAAACTGCCAGGGCTCTGTCCAGTTTACATTGAACTATGTGATGATGAACATCATCATGATTCATGGGCATTGCTCCCATATCCAACTCCAACAAACATAAGAGTTGAAACCACGACCCCAAGTACGTGGTGTTACGTGGAGTTTCAACAAGAAGGAAAAATAGAAAGTGTAGTTGGATTACTGCTGAAGTCATCTTATCCAAATTTATGAAGCATCTTCCTAAAAATAACAGGTGTTTGGATTCTCAAGTTCCAAAATGGGCCTGCTGGAAAGTACAATTATCTTAACCAGGCATCTAATAAAAGAGATTCAGCTTTCTCATCCTATGTGTGATAGATGCTAAGAGTTATCAGCTCATTTGGCATCAATTTTGAAAATAGGGGTGGTTTCAACTCTGATGATTTTAAGAGTCAGAAATGGAAAAGATAAAATCATGAAATACCCGATGAAGCTCATCACCCTTACCAGATTCAACGTGGAACTAGATCAATCAAAGGGAGTTTGGTCTCTCAGCCCTAGCTTAGTTTTCAAGAAAGGAAAACATTTGAGAGAGAGAGAGAGAGAGAGAGACCTGCTCGCTAGATACAACTTTAACGGGTCCAATGTTCACAGAAACATATTTGCCCCTTGAAGATAATTTCTGCCTAACATGGCCCTGTTGCAAGACACAGAAGCCAATTTTAACCAAAAGCATATTCAGCAATTCAACAGAGTCCAGCTGCAGACAAGGTATCAAGAGTGTATTCATGGATCTGCACGAGAATAAGATTCCCCTTGATGCATGCACATAACAATTTTCAGCAAAATGCTGAGAGAGAAGTGGGAAGCATCCCCCTCTATACAAAACACATTCTGACACTGCGACTTTCAAATGGACAAGGGTCAGATATCTCAAAAAGATTGCAGAGAGGAGTTACATTATTCCATTATTTTACAATAATACATGATGAACTTATCAGGCCTGTTTTCTCCCCATTCAAGACTGCTTTTCAAATTTCAGATATCAAAATACAGATTTACCAAATTACAAATACTTCCACAAAACATAATTTTCTCTTTAAATCTCTCAATCTTAAACAAGTTTGCAAACAATAAATGATAATGGGTGGAGCACTATGAAGAACAGCACATACTGAATACATATATCTCCTCACTTCTATCTTCTAAAACAAAATGATCTGGAGCAATTTTGTACCCAGAAGGAAGTGTCCAATCACCCAACGAAAATACAAAGGTCTAACAGGATAATCATTAACATCTGAAACTCAAGTGACTCAACTTGCAGAAAATTGTCCCATCAAATTTTATCACCTATTCACATTGAAGAATTAATTCATGAATCTCTAAAAGAACTTCACCAAGAGATAGTTTCACACATAACATGTACCTCAGGAACTGGTTGTTGAAGTACTGATTCAACAGCAATGACCATAGCTTGCACAAAATCATCACCTCCAGTTCCTATAGCAGTAAACCCTCTAACTGTAGGGAATGAGTTTACCTGTTAAGTCCAATAAAAACATATTGAGAAGAAATATTCAGTGGTTGGATTATGCAAGAGTTGTACACTAATTGTGGTCTCTACAGCATAGATGTAAAGCTATATGTGTAGTTTCTGCACCTCAACGACGTATTTTCCAGACCTCAAAAAGTTCACAAGAAAACAAAATCTGACCTCCACTCCTCCAGCCATGTAATGGTTTTTATTTTTTTATTTTTTCTTTTTAAAATTGATTTCGATTGAGCCCTTGTGAATCCTTTTCCATACAACTAAGCTTGATTTGTCAATGAAGCGGTTCTTGCTATTCCGCAGCAATGTCATCCAAGTGCTGAAGCGAATTTTTGGTCAGTCGGAAGGGGAGAATAGTTGCGGAATCATTTTTAACGGCAAAAAACTGACTTAGCAGTTGCACGGAAAAAATGGTTCGGCAACTCAACCGTGAGTTGTGGAGTGGGGTTAGAGTTGATCACGATGTCGTTCTCTCCTGAGACCATATTGGGATTTCCGATGCATCGCCACGGGCTGGGCGAATGTGGCTATGCTCTTGATGGCTATGATCTTGAGCCTCAGGTTGATTTATTTTATTTTTATTTTATTTTTTT
>NC_056561.1:42465578-42518404 GCF_013358625.1 Macadamia integrifolia | reverse complement strand
GGGGTGGGGGGAGGGTTCGAAGGGGTGGACTGGAGACCCCCAAAAAGACCAAGTTATAATATAGAAAATCAAAAGTCCTAGTTAAAGTCATTTCCAGGTATTTATCAAGCAAAAGAGCGCACATCTCACACAACCCAAATATCTGAAGCATTCATACAGTTGCTTAGCCCCAAAATACCAAATTATTTGTTCTTCGACCCAAAAAACCTAAAATGATCCTTGCTTAACAGAGTGAAGTGAACTTGCACTTCTTAGACCCAATCCACCTTCTTTTGGACTTGCACAACATATTCCACTCCAAGTGTCTTAGCCTCTTCACAAGCAGACCAAAAGATACGAATTTATTACTGTTGTATGACCTTTGCAACAGAAATTAATAATGAGTGCTAAGAAATAAGTAAAAAAAGCTTCCAAGAGAGGTTTTCCCACAAAGCTAGTTTCATTTAGACACTACAAAAAAAGCTATAATCTCATATAGATAAAAGAGTAAGGTGATTGTCAAATAGATCAACAGGACAGAACCTGACCAAGGAGTAAAAAATTAGAAAAGCACACCGAACCAGCATAGCAGACTAGCCTGCAAGCACCATGAATCCTCTTACAAGATATATGACCCCAGAATATACACATCGAAGTTGCTCTTATATGCTTCTCCCATATCACACGAGGCAATTGCTTTCGAAAGGCCCAGTTGGCAACGGAGTAACGCTTCAGACATCAGCCATACAAGATATCAGCAATATTACATGGGAGCAACCCAACTCTCCCCAAGGGCATTCAGAAAGCAATAAGATAGTAGCCATGTGAAGAGAATAGATCGAAGAGTCCAAGATAACCAGTCTTACAATTTGCCTAACAACATGCACACAGTTGGAAGGATTTTCATCCTTGAGATAAGATGAGATGACAGGAAAATGGTCAACATGGCCAAAAGTAAGGCAATGTGTGGTTAATGACAGGATAGGCTGAGGAAGTGTAAACTGGCTCAAATTCTGACCCAGGCCAGACTTAGCATAGACCCAAACTGGGTTGGGTGTAAGTTGAGCCAGAAAGTTATGCTTCCAGCCCAGTAAGCCAAGTTATATGCTGATTCCTGAAGCAACCCAAACTCATCATGAGGCAGAGAACAAGTCAGCATCCCTAAACATCTGTTACCACACTAGGGCATGTACTTGCAAGAAACCATTTTGAAAAACAAGAAGTAAGAAATGCAGGCCCTCCCTCTCCTTCAGAGAAACCTTCCACTACCCCACGTTACTCTCCCATCCATGTAAGCCTACTAGGAGCCTCAGAGACAAGTAGGAACAGAAAGAAGGAGAAGGCAACCCTTCACTAGATCCCCCTGAAGGTCCTGAAGAAATGCTACTTCGATATCCATTTGTCACTGACTCATTGCAGCAGAGAGGAAACTGTTGGACAACACAACTGCAACTACTAAAAACTGTCAACCTCCAAGTTATCATAAATCAAACATTGTCAAGTCATCAAGCTAATAGGAAGCAAACACATCCAGATGGTTAACTGAAGAACATTCCATCCATTAATTCTCAATTACAGAAGTGAATAGTTTACCTCATTTAACAGTGAAAATTGTGAAGTAAGCATGAAGAAATTTTTAAAAAATATATATTTTTAGATCTATAGCAGCTAAGTAATATCAAGAAGTGGAATCTTGAAGGGATTTTTCTTTCTTTTTTTTTTTTTTTTTTTTGGGGGGGGGGGGGGTTGGGGGGGTTTAACTTCTAACCTTCTGATCCAGAGAAACCCATTCATTTGTAGAATCGTCTGTCACTGTACTCCAATTACAACATTTGTGGTTTGTCCCACCCTTCCATCTGTCTTTGAAACTTCTGAATCCAAAAAAAAGAAAAAAAGGTAAAAATGTTAACAATTAATCAACAAGAAGCAATAAGTTATTTTTCTTTGCAAAGAAGGGGGTGGGAGGAGAATCTTAAAATAAAATAAAATTAAAAAAGAACAGGGACAACAGCACACAATGCGATGACCGGAATTTTTTTGTTTTGGGTAGATGCGATGACCAAATTTATCATGAACTGATTAAAAGAAATTCCACTAATAACATGTCTTTCATGGGAATTAGTAGTTGCGAATGAATTAAATGGCATAGAATAGTTTTTATCACTTGGACTGCCATTATCTATTATTCCCTGATTTAAAGTCCAGCTCAAATGCCAACATTATCCAACATTGCTCCGCAACCTTGTTGTCTTTGTGTTCTGTCTGGTTGGAATGAAATAAAGGGAAATGAGAGAACTTTTGGAATCATTATGGCTTACTTAACCAGTAATCTACCTAAATGGTACTACTTAGATGAATTTTTTTCCCCCTTTCAAAACAAAGGGATTTGGTTGAAAAGTAAAGCATTTAATTACCAAATGTATGAAGTTGTTGAGTTAGGTAGTCATCATTACCAGTAATGGTTACAAAAGTTTTTATTCTCATTTCACTTCCAACCTAAGCCTTCACAAAATTCTAGGATGATCTTGTCTTCATACTTCATAGTACCAATACATTTTGCAAACATAAATTTAACAGCATCCATTGGCAAACCAAACAAGCAATTTCAGGTGGGAAGAAGATGGAACTTCTTGGGATGTGCTTCTACAAACAAACATAGGCTTAGGGGGTGTTTGGTTCGGTAAATCAAATGGTGTATGTATCGGATATGAATGTCAATCTTTTAATAGACATTCTTCTGAATTATGTTTCTTTCTGAAAAATCGTTTGGTTGCCTTGAGGTAGGGGTGTCAATCGGTCGGTCTGGCTCTGTTTCGGTCCGGGTTGAGTTGGTTTCGGTGTGGGAAAGCTGAAACCGAAACCGAACCAATAAGGAAATTCCGGTTCGGTTTGGTTTCGGTTTTGGTGCGATTTGGTTTTAGTTTGTCTTTGATTTCTTAAATCAATTTGTAACCGGGTTGGTTTTGGTTTTGGTTTTTGGTCCAGTTTGGATTCGACTTTCAATACAAATGTATACAAAACTATGCAAATTTTGATATTTTTAATGAATTTTGGAGTGTTTCGGTTTCTTACCGGTTTGGTTTCAGTTTCGGTCCGAGTTTTGAGCCGGTTTCGGTTTGGTTTTGGGGTTGCAATACTCCAAACCGAACGGAACCAATAAGGCTTCGGTTTGGTTCGGTTCGATCCGTGTTGTTATCGGTTTGGTCCGGCCGGTTTTACCGGTTCGGTTTAGGAATTGACACCCCTACCTTGAGGCTAGTACATGTTTCTCGCGGGTTGAGATATTGGCTTCCGTAGAGAACTTCTTTCGGCTTTCTCCTTTTATATTAGGTAGTAAAAAGGTTGCTCAAATCTGAGTTTAGGTGTTGAGGTAAACTCAGATTTGGAACACATCCTTTGTAATATGGTCATTCATGGGAAGTAGGGTGCTCACTTATGAGGGTCAATCTAGTGGAACCAAACAACTCAAAAAATTAAGAATTATCATTCAAAGAATGTCATCCCAAAGATTTACCAAACCAAACACCCCCTTAGAGATTCACAGGCGAACGATGGGGTAGCAATTGGCAAATTTAACAGGAATAAAGAAAGAAAAAAAAAAAAAAAAAAAAAAAAAAAAAAAAGAGGCGCAGAGCAGAGCAAGAGTCTAACCTGAAATGGCTTTGAGCACAGCTTCCTGAGGGGGACCCTGATCGTCTTGCCAAGAAGCTGACGAATTGGTTTCACCATAAGAGCAATTGAAATGAACTACTCGTCCATGAAATCGTCAGACCATAGATAACCTAACTCCGCAACGTAAACTCACCCTTAAAGGTGCACAAGCAAGCGCAAACGATGAAGATGAAGAACCAGTCGAGCTACAGTTCAGATGTAAAGGGCGCCACGGCTCCGTTAAGAAAACGGAGCGGAAGAAAGTCCGGCAAACCATCACCGATCTCCTTCCGAATGCCGACGTTATTTTGTGGTAGAAACTTCCATTTTAAATAGGATAATTTATCGCGCCAACCCTTAGGCTTGTTTGATAATGAGAAACGGCATAAACATAAATTTTCGTTTATAGGAATATAAATGAAATTAAAGGTGTTTGATAAGTAGAAGTCAATAGTAACCAATGAAAAAATGACTACTAGTCATTTCCATAAACGACGAAACAAGTTTCTTGAACCATAAATAAGTAAAAATTTATATTTCTATTTTTGAAAATAAGTGAAACGAAACAGCTTTTTACTCCGTTTCTTGAAACGTTATCAAACGTACCCTTAGAGAATGTCATACAATTAAAGAGACACCCCCTGATTAATACTAAATTGCATTTCCATCTCCTGTCGCGAGTAGCTGTTATGGAATACACTTCAAATGCTGATATTAGTTGGTATATTTTTTATATAAATATACTCATCTAAAAAGTGAAGTACCTAATCTATCCTCACTTAACCTGATAACCCTAAATTATTAAAAAAAAAAAAAAAAAAAAAAACCTTCATCCATAAATTGAAATTGTGCTCTCTATCTCAAAGCCTTTACTCTCCATGAAGAGCAATGATGACATGTAGCGATGGAAGACTACACCGCATCTTCTCGTGCTCAGAAAACCCTCCTTTTTTTTTTTTTTGTGAAACAGAAAACCCTCCTTGAACTCCACAGTGAAAGTGAGTGGAGGTTAGGAGTAGTGAGGAAATTAGGTAAAATATGGATTTGTCTTGTATTTTAGTCAAAAGGGTGTAACTGTCATTTCAACTCCTCACTTAAGGACCGATGGCAAGGGGTGGGAGTATAATTTGGTATTATGCATGAGTGTATCTCTAATTGTGACATTATCTAAGGGATGATACTGTAAATTACCCTTTTAAATAAATAAATAAGGGAAAATTACGCCCCCTCTCATGTAGTTTGTCGAAATTACATGTGGATCCAAGGGTTTGAACGAATTACGCTCCCCTCTCCTGGTTATGACGGTGTTAGTATGCTGTTAGTTTTAAACCTGAAAAGACAATATTACCCTTTAATGAAAAAACAACTTAATATTGAAAGACCATTATACCTTTATACCTAAACACCCAAATCCCTTTTCGTGAAACCCTAAATCAGGAAGGGAGAAGAGCTATGATATTAGTCAGATAAATCACTTGCAGGTGGTGGTGCCGCCATAGTTGGGCCCGTCGAAGAGAAAAAATAAGAGCCCAAGGACGAGAGTGATGATGATAAGGATTTTATTCCACCAAAGATTTTCAATCGATGGTTGTTACTGCGGGTGGTGGTGGGTTCCACTTTTACCTCCTCCCTTGATAAAATTTGAGGATAACGAAGGAAACACTCATTGATTCTGGAAAATAAAATATACTCATCAATTAAAGGAGTTCGGTTGCATCAATTTCACACTTTGGAGAGAAGAAAATCTTCAAACTTCATGCTCACCAGATGCCACTCAAGCTTGAGAGATTTTGGAAATTCTCAATCTAGAACCACACCTCACACTTTCAATTCTCAAACCAAGAAATCCTTTGTGCTTTGTGATTCTATAAAATGCGATTTAGGGGTTTGGTTATATAGAAGTATATCAAGATAATTCCAGAAGAAGAGAGGTAAGAATAGAATTGATAGTGTGAGGTGTGAGTTCGGTTGCATCAATTTCACCTCTTTTTTTTATGACAGCCCATTAATTAGATGGGTAATTTACAACGCCACCCCCTGGAGAATTCCAATATTAGAGGGACACCCCCTCTCTTTCACCAAATTAGCCTCGGACCCCCTACCGTCAGTCACTGTTAAAGAATATACCTTATATGCTGATGTCAGCAATAATATTTTATTTAAAATACCAAAATACCCTTGCTCTAAGTATCTCTCTCTCTTCTCTTTCGTTTTTGGCCTTTTTTCTGAATTTCCCCAAACTCACCGAACCACTCCTCCTCCCCCACCGGAGATCTCACTCTCCACCTCCGTGACCCTCCAAGTGCTCCCACCATCGTCGCCTTTGACCAAATCATCTATTTTTCGATTCTTCCGCACTTCGTTTCTTGTATTGAAATCCTGATTAGCAACAACCTTGGCTTCAATGGATCTCCGCAGAACAACAACGTTATCTGTAATCTCACAATAGATCATATAAGGGGCAAAATCCATCAAAATCAAACAATTAAGGTCAACAATGGAGCTTAAAAATTGCAGCGTTATTAGAATTTACATTTAAGGCAAGTCTTCGGTGGATGTTATAGTGTTCGACGGCGAGAGCGAGAATGAAGCTACCGAGGACGAGAGCGATGACATCGTCCATGTAAGTCTGTGCTACATCATCGGCGGGAGCAATTCCAAAGAGTGGGAAGAGGAACAGAGGAGACATAGAGGTTACTGGTATGGGTACTGCTTCGGTGACCCACCAGAGGAAAATCCAGGCAAGCACGGCAAGCATGTCTCTGCTAGTGCCGGGTTTGGACCCATCAAGCTCCACGAAGAGCTTAATGGCTGCGCAAGAAAGAGGTCCTAAGAGGATGAAGAGATTGTTGGTTGTGAGAATTGATGTCAGAGACCAATGGATGTCCGGCGATGAACTCTCTGTGGGATCTTGGATTGGTAGCAGTGGGCTCTTCAGGTCGCCGGAGGTTGACTCAGCCCCTTGATTTCCGTCCATTTTTTATCTTTTTTGGGTGGGAGAGGATAATCTGGTTCTGGGTTATTGGAGTTTTTAACTTTGATTGAAATCAAATCGTGTAATTCTGAAATTTGAACGTTTGGAGAAGAGGGAGAGAGAGAGAGAGAGAAGAACGTTATAAAGGAGAAGCTAGGGTTTGTTTCGCTGATGTTGATGCTGCCGCTGCCATGATCTTCGGTGCTCTGAACGATCACCTCTGCTTTTGATGTCTCGGTGAAGGTGAGTATAGGTAGGGGGGAAGAGGAATTGGGTTAAAAATGTCTTTTGATGATAAGGGTATAATGGTACTTTTAATTTTTCACTTAACAGTGACTGACGGTAGGGGGTCCGAGGCTAATTTGGTGAAAGAGAGGGGGTGTCCCTCTAATATTGGAATTCTCCAGGGGGTGGCGTTGTAAATTACCCTAATTAGATCAAGCTTCTAAGCCTATAGTTATATTTTTAATGATTAGAGGATTGTTTCTAACCCATAAATTAATGCTCCATGTGTGTCCTCCGTTGGTTATTTTCCTTGATAAATAAAGATGCAATTTTTGAGGAGGGGTCTAGGGAGACATGACCATCAAAATAAGGGATGATCCAATCGGTGGCCATGGATTTGCATAGGGTTTTTGAAATAGGAATGACTTACAAGATTAGAGGTTGCAGAAGAACTAAGTTGAAGAAGAAGAGCTAGGTTGAAAGAAGAAGAAAATACAACATTTTTTTGTTTGTTTTAAGGGAAGGGTGTATTAGTAAATTCACCTTAATATAAGGGTATTTTGGGCATTAAGATGGATGATATAAGGTGACATCATCAACAAACAATCCCAATTTCATGGAGATTGAAGGATTGAATCTAATTGTAAGAATTTTTCAAACTATAGCGGAGGGAGAGTAATTCGTTCAAACCATTGGATCCACGTGTAATTTTAACAAACTACAAGAGAAGGGCTTAATTTTCCTAATAAATAAAATAACTATATCAATGGACTAGAATGCAGTGGTCCGAATCTACCTCTGAGCGTGAATGGCTGAGATCTAGTCTAGCCCTTATAATGGGTCCCATGGACCATAACAGTCAAATCCTGAGTTCCTGACCCTCCATGCATGTGGGTCCTGAGCAGCCTAATCCGAATTCCTGGAACGAGTGAAGTGAAGTGAAGTAAATAGGTATGGAGGTATTTTCATTTGTCTCCGTCGAGATGACGGGAGCCGACCGAGACTCCGATGATTCCGAGAGAACCAGTTTCAGGAGAGCTGAGAAGAAACACAAGCTCTCCTCGGGTTCATCTCTCTCAAGAGGTCATCGACTTCAAGTCCCTACTCGGCTCCGTCAATTACAATGGATAAACACTTCCCGGAATCTTCAAACTTCAATGCGACTTCAGTTATCCCGTTTTCTGTCTCGAAAGCCATCATGGTTAGTATTTTTCTGTTTTTAATTGTTATTGTTCCCTCCCCCTCCATGTACTTCTTGTTGAATTTTAGCTTTTGCGGAATGAAACCCTAGAACTTCAATGCAAGACCAATGTATTTGAATGTAAGCCTCGTCTATCAAATTCCATTTCTGCCGAATCACCATCACCAACAACAACAACTCAGCCTTTTCCCAACTGAATGGGATCGGCCACATGGATCTGTTAAAAGAAAGGCTGCCGAATCACCATTCCACTCTAGTGTTCTTTGGCGTCGGGTGTGAGTTACTGGTTTAATTAACTAGTCAACCAGCAACTGGTCAAGTCTAAATTCCAGGAAATTCAATTAATTTGGCTCTTAATTAACATCAAAGATCGACAGTTGCTTTAATAGTACCGTTAGTTATTTTGAAGTTTCAAAAGATTATTTTTAGGTCTGAGCTATTTTGCATGTGGGCATACATGTTGATGTGTGAGATCAAGTCCAAACTCCTGAACCGAAATAAAATATTTGGGTTTATATATATATATATAAGAAAATTGCATCGCCACCCTCTGAACTTTGGTCCTTAATCAATGCCACCCCCTGAACTTTTCGAAACACCAAAGACACCCCCTGAAAATTCAAAAAATTTTAAATCAGTCCTTGCCATTAGTCATCCCCGTTAAGTGATGGAATAATGGTTAGTTTTTTACAAAATGCCCAAAACACCCCCCACCCCAAAGGTGATTTGACCACATTACCCCTATCCTTTCTTCTAAACAAAAACCTGCAACTATTAGTTCTCCGGCCTCTGGCGTAGGTTCATGGGCACCCCTCCCCTATGGTGAAAGTTCACGGCTATCAATTCCCTCTGGCGAAGGTTAGTCTTTAACTCCCAGCTCGTTCGTGGTCCTAATAAGGGGGTTACATACCTGCGGTCATCTCTATGAAGCAGATCTGTAATATCCAAGATATCATTCCACTCTGTGTAGCAGATTGAAAGAAGAAGAAGCTCAAAACTGGGAGAGGTGATCAAGCTAGATCTGAAAGGAAATCCAGTCTATCTCCTCAGCTCGCAGGTGGTTCAGTGAGGAGTCGCCTCGCTGAATTGCAGCAGCCACCTGAAGTATAGCAGCAACATAAAGAGCAGCGGCACCCTCTGATGTTGAGATGCCAGTCTCGACAGAGATCAGCCACGATCTAGAAAGCAGCAGTGATTTGAGGAGAAAACAGAAATTCTACTCCCACAGGTCCTCACAGTTCGTGCACAGTCTTCTGCGTCGATCTCCTCAACAGTGATCAATGTATTTTCCCAAATACATTTCAATGGTAGAGTGAAAATGCGAGGCATTTATGTCATTCTGTCTCTGGATTCTAGAAAGAAAAAGTGTCTGCTGATTCAAAATTTCCCGCTCCAACGACACAGAAACCGCCACCGCCACCGCCCAGTGAAACAAAAGGCATCGATTTTGCAGTAGAGAACTAGAGATCAAGCAAAGAAGGGTGAAGAAAGTGGAAGAAACACAACGTAGAGGATTTGGGAATGGCACAGGCAGCAAGGCTCAACTTGCGAATGCAAAAGGAGCTCAAACTTCTTCTCACTGATCCTCCTCCCGGCGTCTCCCTTCCGATGCTAACCGCCGATTCCGATTCTTCCAACTTGTCAACCATTAATGCCCATACGTTTCCAATCTACATCTCTATTACACGTATAGATCCCTTTATCAGTTTCGATTTCCATTCTTTTACTTTTGGTTTTTGGGTTCAAGCTTCGAAACTCAAATTTACCCCTTTTGTTCATTCGTTGCCTGACAGAGATTGATGGCCCCGAAGGAACCGTTTACACAAAAGGGGTTTTCAACATCAAGATTCTAATACCTGACAGGTCCATTGTCGATTTCACTATGCCATTCATCGATTCTCTCTATCTCTCTATCTATTGGGATCTTCTCTGTTGCAGATGATCCTCACGGTTTGAAGAAACAGAGAAGGTATAATTGACGACGACGATCGTATACACCCAACAGTTGCAAGTTTTGGTTTAAAAGAAGGGGCAAGGGTAAGGTGGTCAAATCATCTTGAAGGTGTGTTTTAGGTATTTAATAAAATAACTAACGGTTATTCTATCACTTAACGGGGATGACTACGGCAGGGACTGATTTGGAATTTTTTGAATTTTCAGGGGGTGTCTTTGGTGTTTCGAAAAGTCCAGGGGGTGGCATTGAATAAGGACCAAAGTTCAGGGGGTGGCAATGCAGTTTTCTCATATATATATATTTGTATGTTTTTAGTATATGTCACTTGATCTCAAAAAAATACTCAACAAACAACTTTGACTCTGAATCAAAATAGAAAGTAACCTATAGAAACCAAAAAAGCCACTAAAATAACTAAAATTGAGGATTTCCATCAAACTCTATTTTCCATATTTTGACTATCTCACATGTTACCTAGATTACACAAATTTATGCCTTCTGTATGGGTATTTGAACAGCCTTTCTAAAGGGACCACAATAAAAGGAATTAAAAACTGTAGTCACAAATCTATTTATTTGGAACTTGAGACAACTGGATTGAATTGTTTTTTACTTAGATGAACCGATATATGAAGATTTAAGAAGAGAAGGATGGTTTGTTAAAATTAACATTAGAGATATCTCCCTAGTAATCATCCTCTAAGCATTATTACATACTTACATGGAGTACTTAGTTGCTGAAAAATTAGCTACATGTGATTGGTGAGAGTTGTCTTTATTGGATTCTGGTTAGAAAACCTGCTCGTTAACAATACATGCAATTTTTTTTTTGGGTGAAGACAATGCTTGCAATTTCATAGTAAGTTATTGTCTACACTAATGGTATTAATCTACATGCTCCATTAGTTTTGTTGTTAAACCTATGGGCTATGTAACCACATCTAGATCCTCTATCGCCATTCCAGTCAGTCGATTTTTATTGCATACATTATAACCTCTAGGATGCAGTTGATACCTCTCCTCTCTTTCCACTTTATGCAACCATTGGCCCCTGTTCGGGCCATTTCAGCAACTTTGAACAACTCCTCTGGCAATGAAGAACTTTAAGCTAGGATGATCTCTATGACTCCAAAATCTAGGTGCTTCTATTTATTCTCATGTCCTAAAATTGCCCCAACTCTAGGCCTCCCATGCACTGGTTGGGCCTTGGGCCATGAAAAAATTCAGCAAAACCAAATGGCATGGCTATTGAAGGTTTCAGGCCCCCAACAACCCATGAGCTTGGATCCTCTATCCAAGTTCTCCACCAAAGTCAGTTTTTGAGAGACACTTAGCAATTCAAAAGAGTTAAAATCATGCCAAATTCAGTTCAGTTTTAGTCTTTCTTTGAATCTTTTTGGTTCATTTTTAGCTTTAATTCCTACTGTGTGAAGCCTTTGAGAACATAACTGGTGGAAGTGTTGAAACGCAACCCTAAAACGATGCAGAAGATAATGGAAAAACAAGAACAAGCAATGTACACAGATTTACGAGGTTCGGCAAGATTGCCTACGTCCCCGGTGAGATGAGATCCTGCTTCACTATCAATGGAGAATAGGGTTACAATGCTTGTTCCTCACACCTCTTAGTATTGCTTGCGTTACAGAGAAAGAAACCCTCGTTACAAATATATAGCGAAAAACCCTAATCCAGAAAGTACACAATTGCCGTCCTGCCTGTCGAGGTGCTGCACCAGTACTCCCTGGATTAAATTGAGACAGAATACAAGACATTGTATACCAAAAATCTCCACCTTGGCTTGAATTCTGTCGAGCCTCCTGTAAAGATAACTTGTAGACGTCTTCATCCTCGTACCTCATTAGAGGTACAAACCCGCACCTGTTTGGTGCGTCCCTCATCTTCAACAATGAGTATTATTAATCAAGTCCAAACAGGACTCGAACTTCTCTGTAGTAACTGGCTTGGTAAGCATATCTGCAGGATTGAAATCTGTATGAATTTTTCTTAAGTGAATACTGCCTTCTGACACAAACTTCCTGATCTTGTAAAATCTGACATCAATATGCTTTGTCCTTGCATGAAACACCTGATTCTTTGCAAGATGTATGGCACTCTGACTGTTACAATGTAACACTGTACCTCATTGCTCCAACCCCAACTCACGAACCAATCCAGCTAACTAGACTCCTTCCTTAGCAGCCTCAACTGCCGTCATGTACTCTGCCTCTGTAGTGGACAATGCAACTATAGACTGAAGCATCGCCCTCTATGATATAGGTCCACCAGTCAATGTAAATACATACCCTGTAGTAGACCTCCTCTTGTCTAAATCACCGGCATAATCAAAATCAACATAACCCGCCAATTCTGTGGAACTTCCCTTACCACTGAACATAACACTTATATCTTTAGTCTTGTTCAAATATCTGAAAATCCACTTAATTGCATTCCAATGCTCCTTCCCTGGATTACTCATGTATTTGCTAACAACACTGACTGCATGAGACAAATCTGGCCTGTTACAAACCATAACATACATGAGACTCCCAACTGCGTTAGCATAGGGGACCTGAGACATTGCTCCACCTCCTCATGTGTTGTAGGGCATTCCCTTTCAGATAACTTGAAGTGATTGGCTAACGGAGTGCTAACTGGCTTGGCATTTTCCATATTGAAACGCTCTAGCACCTTTTCAATATACCTCTTCTGAGTTAACCAAAGTTTATCTGCATTTCTATGCCAAGGATCTTCTTAGTAGCACCAAGATCCTTCATCTCAAATTCAGCACTCAACAAAGACTTCAAAGAGACTATATTATGTTTGTTCTTTACAGAAATGAGTATGTCATCAACATAAAGCATCAACAAAATAATGAAATTATCGCTTGACACTCTATAATAAACACAACTATCATACTCACTTCTTGTGTAGCCAATCTTCATCATGTGGGAATTAAAGCGCTTGTACCACTGCCTAGGAGATTGCTTAAGACCATAAAGTGACCTCTTAAGCAGACAAACATGATCTTCCTTTCCTTGCACCTTGAAACCTTCAGGCTGCTCCATGTAAATCTGTTCCTCTAAGTCACCATGAAGAAATACAGTCTTCACATCAAGCTGTTCAAGCTCTAAATCATATATGGCCACCAAAGCAAGTAGTACCCTGATCGAAGTGTGTTTCACCACTGGAGAGAATATTTCATTGTAGTCTATCCTCTCCTTCTGTGCATAGCCCTTGGCTACAAGTCTGCCTTATACCTTTCACGCTCCTTCTCAGATGCTGCCTCTTTCTTACGAAAGACCCATTTACACCCAATGATTTTTCTTCCCTTGGGTTTTTCCACAATCTCCCAAGTCTTGTTCTTTTGTAGAGACTCGATTTCCTCTATCATAGCTGCCATCCATTTATCATGCTGTGCATCACTTAAAGTATCATGGTAGGAAGATGGATCTCCTGTATCTACAATAAGGGCATAGGCAACCATGTCCTCAAACCCGTATTTTACAAGTGCTTTGTGAGTACGCTTTCCTTTACCCTTTGCCACAGTATAGGAAACTTCTACTGTTTCCTATTGTCCTAGTAAGTCACTTGATGATTCATTTTCTCTTGTTGTTTCTGACTCACCTAACTCCACCTACATAGTAGAACCTTCTTTATTTTCATCATCTGCTTGTGAATTGCAATTTGAATTCACCATATGAGATTCATCAAACACAACGTCCCTGCTAACCACAACTTTCTGTGAACTTGGATCCCACAACTTGAATCCCTTTACGCCTTTCTTAAAACCAAGAAAGATACACTGCTTAGACTTTAAGTCTAACTTGGAACGCTGCTCACTCTCAACATGTGCATAGGCTGGACAACCAAATATTTTTAGAATAGAATAATCTACTGGTTTTCTTGTCCATATCTCTTCGGGAATTTTACAATCAATTGCCTTTGATGGAGACCTGTTGATGAGGAAACATGCCATATTCACTGTTTCTGCCTAAAATCTCTTGCTCAACCTTGGATTCAACCTCATACTCCGAGCTTTTTCTAGAAGTGTTATGTTCATCATTTCAGTTATATCATTTTGCTGTGATTTCTTTGGAACATTGAAGTGACGTGTAATCCCTTGAGCTTTGCAAAATTCTAGAAACGGCTTGTACGTATACTCCCCTCCATTATCTGTTTTCAGGTACTTAATTTTCTTTCCTGTATTCCTTTCTACCTCAGCCTTCCATTCCTTAAATTTAGTGAACACCTCACTTTTATGCTTCATGAAGTAAATCCAGACTTTCCTTGAGTAATCATCAACAAAGGTCACGAAGTATTCTGCCCCACCTTTAGATTTTGTTGTTGAAGAACCCCATATATCGCTGTGTACATAATCAAGCACCCCTTTACTCTTATGTTTTGCAGTTTTGAAACTAACCTTGCATTTTCCTGAACACACAATACTTGCAAAAGTTTAGTTTACAAGTTTTCACTCCCTTCAACAGTTTCCTTTTATGAAGCTCTATCTATCCTCTTTCTCCCATATGCCCTAACCGCATATGCCACATATAGGTATCATCTGTATCAGATCCTGCATTTGTAGTCATAGATGCTCCATCTATAACTGTGCTCCCTATGAGTCTGTATAGGTTTCCAGTTAGTTGTCCCTTCATGACAACCATGACAACCTTAATAACTTTGAGAACTCCACTTTCTGCTATGTGCTTGCAGCCATTTGAGTCAAGTGCCCCCAAAGATATTAAGTTTTTCTTTAATTCTGTTACATGTCTCATATCTGCTAATGTTCTTACTATCCCATCAAACATCTTGATTTTGATAGTGCCTATCCCAATGGTCTTGCATACAACATCATTTCCCATTAGGACAGACCCACCATTATATGGTTGATATGTATCAAATCAATCCTCATGTGGACAACATGTGATATGAACATCCAGAATCTAAAATCCAAGAATCAAAAGGTTGATTCTTACCTGTTGATATAGAGAGTACATCTCCATCATCTCCATCTGAATTGTCAGCCATGCTAGTTCCTCAGATGCCTTATCTACCCCTTTCTTCTTCAGGTCCGCCTTCCTCTTCAAGCACTCTCTTTTCAGATGATCTTCCTTCTTACAATAGTAACAAGAGACCTTTGTCTTTGCTCCTTTTGATTTCGATCGACTTTTCCCAGATCTCTTATGATTTGATCACATCTTTCCTGCTCCTTGTCACTTCTGAAAATACCTTCTCCTTGAGATTTTGTACCACTGGCCTTCTTCCTTGTATCATTGGACATGAGGGCAGCCGCGACTTCATCCATCTCAAGGGTCTCCTTCCCGTACAAGAGAGTCTTTACCAGGTGATCATATGATTCTGGGAGCGACGACAACAACAATAACGCTTTGTCTTCATCCTCGATCTTAACCTTTAAGTTTGCAAGTTTACTTACGATCTGATTGAACATGTTAAGATGCTCTAGTAGATCCGTACCTTCCTCCATTTGTAGAGAATACAATTGCTTCTTCACGAACAACTTGTTCGTTAAGGACTTTGTCATGTAAATGCTTTCAAGTTTTGCCCATAACTACGATGCAGATTCGATACCCACAACATATTGTAGGGCATTATCAGAAAGATTTAATCGAATATCACTTATCACATTTTCCTCCATCTCTTCCCAGTCTTCATCAGTAATTTTTGTAGGTTTCTTTGACTTCCCCAACAATGTTTTCGCAAAACTCTGTTATATCAGAAGATCCTTCATCCTTTGACGCCAAAGGGTGAAATTGTTCTTCACATTGAACCGCTCGATATCATATTTGACATTCGATCCCTTCCCTGCTGTCGTAATAGTAAACCCTAGAAAACAGAAATCTAGAGCTCTGATACCAATTTGTTGAAACGCAACCCTAAAACGATGTAGAAGATAATAGAAAAACAAGAACAAGCAATGTACATAGATTTATGAGGTTCGGCAAGATTGCCTACATCCCCGGTGAGATGAGATCCTGCTTCACTATTAATGGAGAATAGGGTTACAGTGCTCGTTCCTCACACTTCTCAGTATTGCTTGCGTTACAGAGAAATAAACCCTCGCTACAAATATATAGCGAAAAACCCTAATCCGGAAAGTACACAATTGCCCTCAAGTAAAAAATTCGAGCGGGGGGCTGCACCCCCCCTACACCCCCTGCAACCCCCATGGCCCGCTAACCAACTAGCAGAACCGTTGTCCTGCCTGTCGAGATGTTGCACCAATACTCCCTGGATTAAACTGTGATGGAATACGAGACATCGTACACCAACAGGAAGGCCATCATTATTGGAGTATTTGTCCCAAGTCATACAATAATATCAATTTAGATTTAAGGGTGAAAAGCCACCTGAAGAGAAACAGAGGATGGAGAGTTGGGGATAGAGAATAGGGATTTTTTTTTTTTTTTTAATTCTTAGTTCAGTGCCCCCCCCCCCCCTTTTCCTCCCTCCCCTGTTGCTATTCAAAATCTGTTTGTGGAAACCTTTAAACTTCAACATTTTCAGGATTCTATTTTATTCCAGAAGCATTGAGTATTGAAGAACAATGACGATATAGTTACTGCAGCCCAAAGTACGAAGGGATTTTCTGAGTTTGAGAGTTTGGTTGGGATGGGGCCTATCTATGATTTATATAGGTAGCAAATGATTAAAAAACATGGGATCAGAATGAGAGAGCACTTAGTTGTATTAGACAGAGATAAAAAGTTCCTATGCAGGATTATTAAGTTCCTGCATGATGATTATTAGCAGAACCCGCAATATCATGAACTCATGCCCCCAAGCAGACATTTATGAATTTATGCATTTATGAAATTGAGTAATGAATACACCACGTGATTTCTGTATTTCTTTTTTAATTAATCCATGTTCATTGTGCAGCAAAACTACAATTTTTTTTTTTTTTTTTGGGTAGGTAGGGAGGGAAGTAGGTAACAGCCAGGAGGCTTGAAATTGAGACCTCCTGGTGAGCATGAGTTTTCTGCACACCACAGCTCACCAACTGCGCTAGGCAGTTGTTGTTTCAAAACTACAATATTTCTATCCCACATAACAAGATCCCAGTGGCACTTGTGAACTTGCTAAAAGAATGGCAGTGCCTGTCATGCCAGCAGGGGAAGAATTCCGCCCTGAAGCTGCAATAGTTATATCACTTTGGTTTAGGTATACACCAAGCAGCTCAGACATTTTCAATCAAGTTTTATGTTAATCCTGTTGGGTGATGAGCATCTTCCTTGGCCTGAGTTGTAATAGCTGCATTTGACATTTCATGCTTCATCAGAAGACATGCTTGGAGGCCACATAGATGATGTAGAAGAAAATTGGAGTAAACCTATAGTAAGAATCAGGTATTTTGTTATATAACATTCTTTTCCCATATGTGTAATTTTCATTTTGGGGTCTGGAAGTACTTTATATATTCCATTTATTTTCTTATTACACAGTTTGGGCTTCAATGGAATATTTCTACTGGGTGGAAAGTCTAGGGAGGTTCCTTCGAAGTGGTGATATTGTACTCGTGGCTGGAGAAGCAAGGGAATGCTTTGGTTAGTATAACCTTTCAGGTCTTTTAGAACATGATATATGTGTTGGAAAATGGAGGGAAATAATTGTGGCTTCTGAAGTCCATCACCTTCTAAGATTTTACCACAGAAGAAGTTAATACTATGTATTAGGGTAGAGTGTAGGGTCAGCATTTACATAGTGGTCCACACTCCACAGGCTGATGTTGGATGGGGGGTTGGACTAGGACCACCCTTTGATGGATACTTCTTGACAACATCTGAAACTGAAATGAGTTTACTTTATGATCTGAAGGTCACTTGTATCCAATTTCTTCTTTTCTTTCCTAGTCAAACAATGAGCAATGCAATGGCCTATTGTAGTTAGGGTTTTGCCTTTAAATGTCTCTATATGTATACCAACTATGATGAAAGGTCCATGATTTCCATACTAATCGTGGGCAAAACTAAGCTCAGCGATTCCTGTCTCCGTCTTTTGCCCTTTGACAATGTGTTTGTCAAGATTTTAATTGCAGAAATTTAGGTAAAAATAAATTACCTTGAAACTATCCTTTTGATGGGTTAGAATTTCATTGCTTGATATTTTTAACGAATGAATACATTTCTAGGGGCTCAATTATTTTGAAGACTTCGAAGTTTAAATATGTCAAATGAAAACGAAAGTGCACGTTAGGACTTTGACATTGTCATGCAGAGTGATATATATATATATATATATATGTGTGTGTGTGTGTGCACTGTCTTTCATTGACAACAATGAATAACTGGTAATTGTGAATTTTGTGGGCACTGTACATGTCTACATGAGATTTGAATAGGATATTTGTATTTTTGTGAAGGTCACTGTATGGATAGTGATGTTGACAACAGTTACATAAAATTCCAGTCCAACTAAGATGCCATGTGGAGGATATTAGGACAGATTTTTTCTTCTATAAACCATGTGTATTTAAGAATATTAGAACTTCCATTTTTATCTATTTTTTTTGTGCACTGCTTTGGTCTCTTTGGTTTGCACATGTACAACATAGCCCACTGAATGCACCATTAATGAGGAGTTGTATACTAAAGATTAGAGAAACTAGAAGAAAAAGTGGTAAGCCAAGAATGACCTGGGGAGAAGAAGTAAGCAAGTGGATAACCTTGGTATGACTTTGAATGGGGCTGAATGGAAAAGCAAGAGTCATGTAGCCAATGCTATTTAGTTGAGTTGAGGCATCTTTGGGCATGATTACTCATTCCTTGACATTGTCAATTTTTATGGGCTGGTAATATGTCTTGTTTTGTGTGGGATTTTTTATAGTGATAGGGTCATGGTCTATTTTTGGAGGAAAGGAACAAGTGGACTACCATGGTGGAGCCCTTCAAATGGTTGCGGTAGTATACACCATCATTGTCAGAACTTAATTTCTTGGAAATCCACTTCGGACACTTTTCACGCTATTTCTATCGACCCCACTATTATAATGGCCTGTGATCATTCATCCATTCTCCAACTCCCCAATGTTTATTAGGGAATAGGTTCCTCTTCAGGAGTCGCCACAAATTCAACGTTCTTTTACCAAAAAAAAAATAAATTCAACATTCTCTCTTAGGAACCCCCAGCCCATCTGGGATAAGAGTAATTTTCGCGAATAGTTCACAACTTGGAATGTACCTGCTTTGAGGCCATCCTTGGTAAACAAGCATTGCTTCTCTTAATATGTAGACTGGCTTGCTTATAATTATTTATTATCATCTATAGTTCAGGAGGATGCAGCATGCTCAATGATAGGACGCTTCACAAAAAATTTAGGCGACCTTGGAGATTCCCCTGCCTAATCTAGGAGGTGACAGCTATAACTTCATCATTGACACCTTGATCTAGAGTGCCAAGTGTGGCTGTTTAGGAAGCCTTTCCTAAATGGCCTTAAAAATCTGCCATGTGCAGATCAGATGGGGTCCAAGTTTTGTGGAAAGTCACCCACCTACATGTCAAGTATCAGCCCCAAATGGAGTTTTCCAAGTGGCAAAGTAAAACTTTGAATATCTAGGTACTACAGGAGAATGCATGGATATACACAGACAGCTGAAAATACAACTAATCCAACGGTCAATTGGCCAAAACTAACCAGCTTGTTATCTACATGATTCAAAATGGTGAACTGTATTGGAAGCCCTTCCAAAACTGGGGTATATATAGGCATTTTCCTTTTTATATAGGTTTTTATTCACCAAGACCCTGTTCTCCGGACAGATAAAACAAATAACTTTTTTTTATTCTCTTTTCAATGATTGTCTTCAGGATATTCTTCTTTATGGGACCCTAAATTGGTAATAACCACATTACTGAAGGTTGATCTAAGCAAAATCATGGTGACAATAGTTGGGGAAAGAAGAAATGGTCAGGAAGTTGAAATGGAAGCAAAAGTGAGACCCAAAGTGGATTCATCACCTTGGGTGGAGAATTATGTATGCATTATTGAGTCATCATCCATGATAAATTATATATTTCTGAATAAAGGATAGGAGGTTGCTGACTAGTCATCCTAACCCAGTCTTGGGTCATCTTGAAAGTTACAATACTTCTTAGTGCTGTGACCTATTTCTTTTTGTCATCCCATTATATTCCAGGACATGGGTAGTGGGTGTTCAGTCTCTAACATGTGAAAGTTAATAAGCTGAAAACAATAGGGTACAGCTACCAGTTGATATTGATAAATCAGTTGTTTCATTTTTAGGATTAATTTCCTCTTCTATCTACATCAAGGTTCATAAATTGGGCCATATCTCCTCTCGAGGCCATGACTCTATCAGGCTGACTCTTCAAGTCCTCAGTCCTGGGTCAACTGTGTATTTGAAAGTAAGGGAGTTAAAGATTCATTCTTCACCTTAGTTATGTACTGATTCAATATTGCTACCCACTTTGAGCATTTTTTGCGGTTCCCAAGTAGATTAAAGCCTCTAATGAGACGCAAATCTCCTTCCATTTAAGATTTTGTAAAATCTGCAATTAAGAGAAAGTGTACAATGAGTAGAGAAAGTTGGCAGTAGAAATGGTGAGACTAATTCCAGTGCCGGATTTTTTTGAGTTCCAAATAATGACAAAATGAATGGCTGGATTGTCCATCTTCTTTTCTCAAAATGAAGAGTAAATGTGTAAACTTGATACTGGTTAACATCAGAATGCAATCGAAATCCTAATCAATGCCTCAATTAACACAGAGATGCATGGCTGAGTGAAATCTAAATGTCTAATGTCTGGCCACTGTCATTTACATTGCAATTTATAATTTCTACTTCTAATTGTATATTTTTAGTAGGTTTTGATCTGATTATTGTCACCCCACAATATCTTTTCCATGGTTTGTTTTTAACCCTCCCTGATCTTTTTTTTTTTTTGCAGGGGTACCTCGGATCACAGAAAGAAAATGCTAAAATTGAGCTTCTTATGATGCAGTTTTCAAACCAAGATGATATTACATATGAAGTTCAAGAATCAGACAACTCTTCTAGGTTGATGCTTTCTAATAAAAAAATTTAAAAATTCATTATGCAGATGTCAGAGTTTGTTTCTGTGATCTGGAGAAATAAGAAAAAGGAAAGAAAAGAATAGCAGATTGTGTTCGAAGTTCTCTGTCATTTTATTGTGTTTCTCTCTCTCTTTTCTTTTTCAATGTGATGCAGAAATTTAATGCTTATTTTGGAGACTCTGACTGGGGATCCATCTGACTCAGTTTTTTTTCTTGTAGGGGACTGAGTTGGTCTCTCAGACGAGCTAGTATGATGATAGTGAATGCAATCTTTACCCAGATGTGTACTTAGAAGACTTACTACTTATAGCCACCTTTTGAGCCAAACCCCTGGTCTGAATCTTCACTGGTAAGGTCGAAACCGCTGGCGGCAAGCTTGACAAGTGATTTCCATGCACGTAGAATCTATGTGACGGGTTGCCTTCTCTTTCATTCTCTCAGCCTTCTCCACCGCTTCCTGTGCTCTCTCCCAAATCTGTCTTGCTCGTGCAAAATCTGATTGCGCCAATTCCATCTCCCGCCTTGTTAGCTCCCTAACTCTCTCTGCATAAGCCTTCTCAATAGCAGCTAATCGAATTTGCTCTGCAGCTTGCCACTTCAAAGCTTCTACACAGCTGTAGTTGGTGCTTTTGTTAAGGTCATGCTCACTGTGGTGTCTTGCCAGCATACAATCAGATGGCGGCCGGAATGGTTGAAGGCTGATGGACAACTGCAGGTCAAGCGATCCATCGCAAGACCCAGATGCTCTTGAATGTGATCTCTCAGAGGAACCTGACATCCTGGCAGAGAGGTGTTTTGAAGAGGGTGAAGGTAGTAGTTGCAGTTCTTTCTGATCATCTTCTTCCATTGGAGAAGGTGGGGGGAAGGGTAAGTGAGGAAGATCCTTGGGTGGCAGAACTAGTGTCTGTATATACAAGTCATACGTCAGTTGATTACCAAAATGCCCATGCATCCAGTGTAGGAGGGTATAGCATAACTACCTTAAATCCCTGCATGCTGTGAAGATTAGGAGGAGGGGGTACATTGGTCAGAATGTTAATAAAATATGTAAAAGGGAGGAGTTCCGTTTAGGCCCAAAAGCCCAAAGGGATTACGGGCCAGAGAGGAGGGAGGGAACGGATCGCGTTATTTGACAATGAGTGGCTTTTTTGGGTTCTTGCGAGTTGGGAGAGCTCAAAAGGAAAATGAGTTTTTAACTTTTTGCCTTTTTTAGGATGATGAGGGAAGTGAGGAGGTGGGAGAGGAGTGGGTCAGTGGGTGTGTAATTATTACCTTGGCACGTGCGTTGAGCATATTGGGTTGTGGACACACTTTATGGTAGGCCTAAGTTGTCGGCCTCGGCTTAACTTAGGGTTCTTAAAATTGCTTGTCTAAGGTATCATTCCAAAGAAATTCCGCATCTGTTAGTCTTATCTTTGTTTCCCATTTCTAGGGTTAGGGCATATTTTGGGTGATTGTTGATTTATCTGGATCAATTCTATTCCAATTTAAATTGAAATTGATTGAGGTTGGTCTGGATCATGGATCATGATTCAGTTCTTTTACGAGAGTGTCAAAATGATGCCTCTTTAGGTGTATTTAAAACTTGACATTTACATTTGATCATCTATGTAAGAGATCTTCAGAAGAAGAGAAGATACCTTCATTTAATTGCCTATGTAAGAGGTAGAACTTTATTGGCTCAATCCTTACAACAGTGGGTGGTGGTTTTACTCAATTTTATAATTCAAAACTGGGAGAATAAAACCCCAGTCCCTGAATCTTAAAGTGCTTGAGTTGTGCTTTGAGGAAAGCTAATATATGGGTTACTTTGTTGGTAAAGTTATATGTACTTTCATTTTGTTGGACATATGTAATCTCAAAATTCATAATGGCTTCATTTGGTTGCAAGGAAAATGAAAGGGAAGGAAAGTTAAACTTATAAACTTAAAATATAAATTTTTGTTATCATTTTTTTTCTTTTGTCCTCATTACTCCACATGATTTTATTCTTGACTCCAAATTATTGTATATTTGATTATTAAAATTCACTTTCTTCACTTCCATTGTAGTTAAATCTCTCGGATTTGAAAAACAAAATAAATATTACATTTAAAAAGCGTCATTACTCTATATATATTTATTAAGAAGTTTAATCATTATATTTATGTTGGATAATAATTATAAATATTTACTTTTTAGGTTTAAAATTGTTAACTTCCCTCCCTTTTAATTTCCCTTTAACCAAACAGAATCATTGTGGATCAAACACTAGCATTGCTTCCTTTGTTCTCTATCACTTAGTTTAATTTTATGAAACTTTAACTCTTAATGTTGGAGTATAGTTAAATTTGATACTCACACTTTTGAACTTCCTCTCAGTCTTGTCCTGACCTACTTAACATTCTACCATAAACTATACAAGTTGCAGGCTTTGCAGCCATAGACACAAAAGTTAAATGCTGTTTCAAATATTATATATGTTTAGATAAGTCTCACAAAAATTTCTAGATAGTTATCATTTTAGAATATCACAATATCTGCTACGTAGCAGATTAGGTGGGAGCAGTGTGGCCCACATATTCTTTGGGATTGAATATACTGATGGAATTTTGTGCTTTCAAACTTGTTATGATCAATCCAATATGCTCTTTATCAATCGGTCGGTCTCTCTTGATAAACCAACTATGAACTAGGGTTCTTACTAAAAAAAAACTATGAACTAGGGTTTCAAAGATCAGGATTGGATCGGCGAGATTGAACGATTTACATTGAAATCGGTAAAGGCTGAGTCCCTTCCAATAGCTAGGGTAAAGGTATTTTGGGCCGATTCTGACTGGTTCCTCACGATCCTGACTGATTTTGAACTAGATTGGATTAGAATGGGATGGAGGACCAAACAAAAGACAGTTCTATAACCTGGAATCGGGATTGGGATCGGTGAGAAATCAGTTAGTATTGGGCTTGGCCAATTTTGATCCGAGTCACAAATACGACCAATTTGGTCCTTAAATCCCATGATTAAAGCAACAAAAAGATATTTTTTAATCCATGGACCCTCACGGCCGAACTCGGATCCAATTGGATCCCATGATTAAAGCAACAAAAAGATTTATGCCTGAGCATGATGAAAACATGGGCGGCTAAGCAGCCACCTCTTCGGAGCTTAAGTCAAGAAGTCCTAGCAATATTAAAACCCGAAATCCACAATTCGGAATGATTCGGTCCAATTTCAATTCAAAAATCTGCCATTTAAGGACCAACCGAGTTGAATCGGCTAAACTTAGGATTGGTTTCGGTCAATTTCAATCTGAATCAACCGGTACAGTATCTTGATTTTTTTTTATGTTTTTTTCCTTGGAGCCATAGAGGCCGAACTCGGATCCAATTGGATCCAATGATTAAAGCTAAGAAAGAGATTCATGCATAAGCATGATGAATACATGAGCGGCTAAGACACAAACTCTTTTTCCCTTCACCTTTTTCCGTACTAAAAATCAAATACATATATTAGACAATCAACTCAACAACGAAAAGAAGATGTCATGATTTATAATGTAAGTCCTAACTCCTACCTTCAAGTGCATATGGATCATAAGGATCGGGTAAGATCCGTGGGTAGACCATATACCCGGCATTGGTTGGGATACTATTAGATGTTAGGCTTTTTTTACTTTCACAAGGACCTTTTACCTCGGTGATTTTGTTCTCGTCACTTTCCAGCTCACAATTGAGAAAGTGTTAAACTTCGAAGCTCTAGGACTACAGTTAGTGATAGCTCCTTTGGCGGTACTGACTAGCTATATCACGTCGGTGAGGTTGCTTGCAATTTGTTATGTCGCAAAGTATTTTGTACCAAAAAGAAAAAGTTTTCTATCATTATCGATGATTGAAAAATCCCCTTACTGCTACTATCCTTTTAATTGGATTAAGGATTGTGTTGTTTATGATGATATAAGAGTCTAATCACAGGGTCAAATCCATCACAATTGAGGATAAAAATTTTGTCCATCCAAAAGAGAAAGGTTTTAATGTACAAACGGACAATGGAAGGACAATTTATGATGTGCCAAATGGGGGGGGGGCGGCAAAGGGTTTGGTCATTTCGACCCCTCTGGTCCAATGGCAAGGGTCTGTGCTTGGCCGTGCACAGAATCTTTTGCCAAATTATATTGATGGCCAACTAGACATATTATTAATGAGTTTAGGTTTTGATTTTAATAACCAATTATCTTATCATTTGGCTTAGTCTAACTCATAAATGATTTCAACTAATACCGACCAGACCGGCCGGGCCGACCAATATGGCACACTCAAGTTGAAGGGCCAAAAGTTAAAACCTAGACAGCTCCTCGGACGAGAGAATCATCCATTGTGCAACTACAAAAAAAGGGGCCATAATCCATATGGGAATATGTGAGAGTTGGTGGCATTATACACATCATCACCATCCCTTATAATTGTTGGTAGTACTCTTCTAAGCTTTGGATTTGTTTTCCAAAGCACTTATGATGGCAAGAGTACGTGCAGCTTTCTATTCTAACGTTTGGCACACATCCCCTTCACATGAGGGGCTCTTTCGTTGATGCAAAATCCTTCACACTTTTATGCTTAGATTTTCCTTAGGCCAAAATAAGGGTAATCTCCATGTAACCAAGGGCGGTGATAAATAAGTCTTCACCATCTTATATGGTACAAAAAGGATAAAATTTATAATACAATTAATGATGATAATTTTTTTTTCCCCAAATATCCCATATTGTACGAAGTTTTTAGCCCATAGCTTTGATCGAAGACTAAAGGTGCCAAGCTCGGTATAATCAACTGAGATTATATCAAGAAAGACCCCAATGAAATTGGATTTTTTTTTTTATTGTTTTTGGCAGGTGGGAGAGGAGGGGGGGGACGGGGGAAGTTCTTTGAGTAGGCAGTAGAGGCTATGTCAGCAAGATAGGATTCATTTTCATAGAGTCCAGGGCTAGAGAGTGACCTTGGGACGTGTGCCCAGGTCCTCCCGATCGTGGGATCACTCTTTGATCCTTGGGCTATGTGGAGAGGAGCTGGAACCATGTCAGTAGCCTCTATTTCTCTCTTCCAACTTCTTTGCCCTTCCTTGAATGAGTCTAGCTTTGCAATGCAACCAACATTTAACACTATATCCTTTTGTTTCCAGAAATGCTCCTCTATGTGCTCTAAACGGTAATAGGTGGGAAAAGTGTTGACCACTAATTGCCCTCTCCATCGGGTTAGCAAAGTCCCTTACCCCATTAGATATGGTTGCGTGACGCACGAAAATCCTTTACAGTGAGGTAGTGAGCGGCAGTAAAGATCCAATAGTTGGGGTGGATACCAGGGCCCCCCTAGCCGTTGGATCCTCACTCCCACTCACCACTCACCGTAGAGAATTTTTGTGCCCCAAATGTTCACGTACAAAGGTAGATTCAGACTACTCCAATGGAGTCCAGTGATAAAGTTATAGTAACATTTCATATATGACCAATGCGAAGCATTTCCCATCATACCTAAGAATTGGAATTGCCACACCACCCATCCATGTGACGAAGTTGGAGTTCAAACTAAGGATACTCTAGTCATCATGACCTAGAGAACCCTTTTATTGATATAACCTAAGCAATCTATAGAAGTGTGATTTCTTTTTAATCATTAGTAACGTTAAGCTAAAACAAGGGGAAGTGTCTTGTAAACTCAAATTGCCATCTATCAAACTTTCTTTTAACTCTCCTTTTGACTATTTTCCTCTGTTCTTTCAAGCTGAAATTTGACAAGCAAGTTAGAGATATAGTCATATGTAAAGATACCAATCGATTGATCTTGATTGGTTTTCAATAGGATTTGTTCCAGCCTAACGGTTAGTTATAGGACCATTTAGGTCTCTTCTTAGTTCCAATAGAGAAACACAAAATCGTAAAACATTTATTAGCACATTAAATTGAATTCTCATAAGCAATAATAAATAAACTCCAGTGGCTAAGTACATAAATAAATAAACCATAATTATGATTTTTATTGATTTCGGTCCTTCGGTAGATTTTTTTGATCCAATCAAACCAGACCAAAACTGATCAATCCCCAAGAATTTTTCTTAAAACTTAATCTAAACCAATAAAAAACAGATTACTTTTTATTTTAAAATTCACCCTCCAACTTGGCATTCTTTAATCGCATGTCCGTCCAACTACACCCGAATTTAGGTATTAGTATTGAATCAGCCACATTAATTGTTTTCTCGATTTTGGCAGTGAGCAATACGATAAAAAAGTATTTTAAAAAAATTATTAGAAATTGATCTAATATGAATTTATACGGTCAATTCATATTAATATTAGTAGTATCAGTATCAGACTATCAGTATCAATATCAATATCGACGGGATATACCATGAACTAATATCTTGACTACATTTAGTGAGCATTTTTTTTCTTTTTTGAAACACCTAGTGTAAATATTCACTAGTATGTTATGTAAAAGTAGCTGTCATGACAATGTGGCAGGAGAGTCCCATGCACTGGAATATAACAGGGCACATAACTAGGGCAATCTTAATTGTTTGGATCTATTTGTCATGGATGATGCCCTTGAGATTCATAGAGAAGCTTACTTTATAAGAAAGGGAAAGGAGAGAGATGGGCTTAGAGCATGTGATGAGTTGGGGGTGTGGGAGCAAGTGCCCTATAGCCTATAATGGATCAGCTTTAGGAAAATGGATATGAATAGTCCCCAAAGGTGAGGTATGAATGTGTAATGGAGGTCGCTTTTGGGCTTTTGATTTATGCTTATCTATGGTCTCCCACTAAGCCCTCTTGGGAGACCATATAACCTGGCACTAAAGCACTATTGGAAGTCAATATTCGGCCAAATCTTTGTGACTTCTCTAGATGCCCTCCCCACAAATTGGGTTTCTTTTTTCCCTTCCCCTTTTTGGTTGTCAATAAGTTATTCATGACACATAAAATCATGGAAAATGATTGAAGGATTCACCCATGAATCTACAATCATAATTACTTCTTCCGCCCTATTTATTGGAGATTCAAAATTCCCTTCACTACTCTAAAGCACCTATCCAAGCCCAGTGATTGACATCGATTAAGGTTTCCTCTTCCACCATCGCTTAAAAAAACTTGATTCTAAAATTATAAAGACTGTACAAAACCAAAATGAAAAAGGGGCTAACTTTAACCTTGAATTTTTTAAATGTTTAATACATGATTGATCCATTCTGAATTTTCATCATAGTATGGTTCTTAGATTCAAATTTCACTACAATTTCAAAATAACAAGTTAAACTTAAAAAAAAAATTCACCTTCTAAATTATTCCTATATCTAAATTCATTTCCTATATGATTAAAACTTTCGCTCCATAAGTTCTTAACAACAAATAGTATAAAAAAAAATTGGGGTGAAATTTTGTCTTTCTTATAAAATGGTTAGTAATTCTCGAAGTGGTGGGAAGCATTCACAATTCCATGAGATAATTTGGTTTTCACAAAAGTCACATTGTTATAAGGTGAAATGAAGTCTATAAACATTATTCTCTCTGTTGTGTAGAACATCAACTTTTCATATATGGTTTCGGTAAAATAAGTTTTTTTTTTCACAAATACCTCCTTAACACTTTTAATGGCAGCACATAAGGGCATTTATGAAAGCAAAAGGACACATACAGTTACAAAACTGTATATAAAGCCTTCATATACATGGAGCTGAACCGAACCCCATAACCACCCCCTCCAGGCCTCCACCCACCACCCACCACCCACCACCCACCAATTGTTTATTTTTTCTGCAAAAGTTTCTTTGTTAAAAGATTAATGAAGTCGGCCTATCAAACTTATAGTTTAACATAGATCAACCAAAAGAACATCTACAGTGTCTCCAGCCTTTGGATTATCTTTATCCAAAGGCTTTACTTGTGACACACCTAAAGAAGATTGTCTTTTAATTTTTTTGGATCTACTATCCTATTGAGCGCCGAATGGCCAGCCTACTGGATGCTAGTAGGGCTAATGGCCACTATTCTTATACCCATCCACTGACAAAGAAGATTGTCAATGATAGATTGGGTGGTGTTCAAATTTTGTGTGCAATCCTGCTCATATCAAGTATTAGCCACATAGAGTTGACCACATAGCAAAAAAACTATTAAAAATTTGAGAACTTTCAAGAGGGTGCATGCTAATCCAAATGAGGGCAAATGACCACATGGCAAAACTATGTGTGCTTTTTGTAGGGTAAAGGGAAAACTGTTTGTGCCCACATTAAATGTGAAGAGTGGTTTTTGAACCCAGGGCCTTTCACACCAAAACCTCTCTAGAACAAGTGAATCTTATACTACAAATTTCGTTCTACAGCAGCAAAAGTGAATCTTATACTACAAATTTCAGCTAGACCATATGATACAACAATCACACCCAATGAATGGATTGACCTAATATGAAGGGTGCGCCACCATCTTTTTCTGTCAGGATGGTCTTTCTACCAGAATTGTTCTACAAAGCAGAGCAGGAAAAATTGCACGATTGTCCCCATGGAAATATGGAATGCCTGGAGTAGTATACCATTAAGTCAGATTGCACCATTCATCTATCAACGGACAAAAGCTAATGAAATGGTTTCTTTGTACTCATGCACGCATGTAACATTGAGAATACCTTGTGTTTAAAGTTGGGGAGTACCCGTCTACCAGAATAGAGGGAAACTGGAAAAATTATGAAATATGGGAAGCGCACCTGAGCTAACTTGTCTTTATGGATGGTGATATCTTTTTCCTAATGATCTCTTGAATAAGCTCAGGATTCAAAATTGCTGTACTGTTCTCAAAATTCGCATTCTCCATCTGCTGGCGTAACTGTACATAAAAATTCAGGACAAATATCACCCAAATGAAAAGTTAACAAATAGCCAAAAAATAAAACTTCATGAGGTCAATCGCACGGTGAACCTATCATAAAAGTGCCATTGAACATTTTTAAAAGGAAAAAACTGTTAAACTATATTCATCCAAAACACACATCCCCATTCATCCAGTCTAGGGCAATAGCAATCCCCTAAAAATTGAACTAGCAAGTATAATCCTGCCTATCCATCAACATCTGCAATACAAATATTAATAGAGACTATGCATCACAACCCAAGAAAGATACATGGATGGTAATGATGCTTAGAAGAGGTGGCCCCCTCCAAGAAGCAGGTGGCAAATCCATATAAATGGGCTAGTCAAGCAACGGAGAAATTAAGCACCCTCTCCCCAAAAATTAATGAAATCTCCATTGGGAGTGAAACATTTAAGCAGGCGTTCCATCGGGGAGGATATTTAATGTGAAAAGTTTCTCTCATTCTCAACCAAAAAATATGCAAGGGGTCTTGGTGTGCCGAATCCTACTTATTCAATCAATCCGATTCTCGCAACAAACCCAAGCTACAGTTTTCCCATTATTCCGATGGAATACAGATCTTATATCATCCTTCATAGCTTTTCCCTCTCTTTTTTGGCTACAGCCTACAGGGGTAGGCACGCAGGTTAGTTGGCTACGAGTGAGAATGGACTTTAAAAAACTCACACAGACCTCACCTACTTTGCAAGGTGGTATTTTACAAGATAATGCCAACAATTCTAATAGCTTCTTGATATTTATCCAGCCGAAACACGAATAATAGAATCTGACTGTCATTTACCATCTCAAGGATAGCAGATTGGTCCTCCTTGTGAAATTTGCGCATGTGCTTTAGCATCTCTAGTTGCTGCATATATATAAAGAAAAAGATGAGGTATTCTTTGAATTATAAAAATTGCATAATACCATTTTTTTCAACCCTAAATGAATATAACATACTTCTTCTTGCAGCTTGTGTTGAAAGCGCATCTTTTCTGCAAATTCATCAGGCTCGAGCTCAGCTTCATCACAAGCCATCTCTTCTCTGCCATTTCAATATTATCAAACATCAATCAGGATTTCTTTACACCATACTAGGTTTCTGTAGCCACATAGCATTTCATTGCTCAAGAATGCTCAAAACTACAACTCCTTATACAGAAGACATTTCCTGATTGGGAATAGTTGGAACCAACCGTGTACTGTAAAATTAAGATACTCTCTCCCCAAAATTTGTCAGGGATTTGCTCGGTAACAACACCAATTGCAGGCTAAGAGACACAGGACTACTTTATTAAATTGGTAACACACTTCAAGCATTTCATTATTGAGTGAAAATTTTCCAATCTGCCCGTGCACATGCAAGCAACAGCTAAACACACACACAGGGGGATAAGTGAGCTTACTTTGCAACAAATCCATAAAACCGGATCATCAAGTCTTGGTCATTCTCATAAATCATATTCACTTTACCCAAGCAAGCAATGCCAAATCTTGGATCTGTAACAGAACAGCACCCCCACAGGTGAATGAGCGGTGAGAGAAAAATATGGAAACATTCTCACTTTTGATGCTATTACATATGATCCTCATAAATGTGAATGTTGATATCATGAAATTTTAAATTTCCAATACATGTAGAATCCACATGCCATAACAAGGATAATGAACAATAAGGACAGGAGATTCTCTATAAGCAAAACCTACCTAGCATAATTATCTTAATGATCATACATACTGGCAGTGAACAAACAATTTTAGTAGTTCAAATCATCTCTTTGTTTCAAACTACAAGGTAAATGGTCCAAAATATGTCTACAGACCAGAAGGTAATGACCAACCAATAAAGTCAACTTAAAGCAGCCAACTTATCAGATAGCGACTCATGTCTGATCCAACAAGAGCAACACATATAGACAGTCACACACACATGCAGAGGATTAGAAAGGTTCAATTCCCCAATTTTTTCATATATATATATACACGTTGTTTCCTAATACATAATTTGACTTTCTCTCAAAGAGGAAAAATGTACTGTCAACAGTCCACTTCCCATGGAATAATCTGATAATAGAATCTGATCCACAAATCCAAATCCTTAGAAAGTCCAAGGATTCAAACTCAAATCCACAATTATTGATCCCTCGGATATTTTCTGTTATTTGATAAAATAATCGGGATTTGGTTCTATCTTGGACTCACTCTGATCCGATCTATTTACAGCCCACAACAGCCCCCAACCAGTTTGGCTTAGATAGATGTTCCAAACTGCCTTCACTTTTCCATTCAATCATACAGCATTGCCATTGGTAGGCCCTCCATTGATCTTGCCAACAAGAACATTAAATTTTATTCGAGAATAAACAATGGGAAAGAGGGGAAAAAAGTATTTAATTATTTAACATTTTAAAATTGACGAGATACATACCAACTCCATTTCCAGAAGTATTTCTTCTTGGATTGCAGTGGTCACAGCAACAGCTTCCTGCTTGATATAAATTAAAATTGTTAAGTGCGAAATGAGGACAACAGATAGATGGCCTTGATTATACAAGCATTCTACATGTATGTTACATTTAGAACGTTAACCGTTGCTGCTAAAGACATGGGTGAAATTGACAAGGTTCTATTTGTATACAAATGTATGATAGACAATGCAATAAAAACAAACGGAATTGTTGGCAAAACCAGTATGAATATGTTATTTTGAAATAATGCAAATGTTCATATAGATTCAATCACAATTGCACAATTAGCCTCACGTTGCTCTTTCTCGTTATCATTCCTGAACATGTAGAGATATCCTGATGCCACTCTAGCAACTATTTATCCATGATATTAATCACAAAAACCTTTCTCACAAACCCCACATCTCTATTTCCAGAATAACTACAAGCGATTCAGATGCTAAAGAGAGATTTTCCATTATTTGTTTCGAATCACTTGTATACCTAAATGAATATAGCTTGAAACTTGCATCAACTATTTTATGTCTGACTCGACTGAATTTCAAAAAGCCATATCCCCAGTGCTTGCATTCAGCCTTCTCCCTTTTGTATCATCGATCATCTTCTATCACCATTAAACCCAACTACCATTAAGACAGCCACTACAAGCACTTCCACCCTACTTCTTACATTCATCTCCCGAATTTACTAACAAAAAAAAGTTTTTAAGTACATCCAAGTCCAATACTTGAATCATTCAGAAAGAAGACAATCATTGCAGCTCCATTTATTTCTATTGGATCACCAAAATGAGATAAAATCCACAGATGGATTTATTTTACAGGTTAAAATAGGTTAAAGGAGACTAACGAATTGGATTGGGATCTAGAAGCGAACTTATCATCCGTACCCAAAGTGACTATAAATTATGAGAAAAAAAATATGAAGAGAACAAGGAAATTGACCTGTTTATCCTTCCTCACAGCATCAGCTATCCGTTTCTTCACGTCTAGAGAGTCAAAGAGGGTCAAAAACATTGAAATGAAAGAAAATGAAAAGAAGGAAAATACTGCAATCATAGTGTTGAGAAGGGGAAAAAAAAGACAACGAGAGAATGAGAAAAGGGAAATAACCCGATAGGGAAGTGAGGACGGAGAAGCGATTAAAGAGATAAAGCAACTGTTCCCTCGACAGCATTCCCGATGTCTGAAGATCGTTCGTCGCCGCAGAAGCAGACATACTGAAATGCTTCGCGATCCCAAATCTCTGATTCAGTGCGTAAGAAACGAAGAACACTTCCCACTCTCCACAATCCAGGATTTTTAAGACCAGGAATCAAAGCCTTTCCTTTTCTTTTAGAGGAATTATCACTCCCGTCCCTTTAACAATGGCTAAATATCAAGTTCTCCACGTTTTTCAAAATATTCTATCAACCGTGAGTCCGTGACTTAGTGTGTAGTTTTTATTGTTAAGTGGATATCCTATTTTTCATAATAACCTAAATGCCCCCATCCTTGTTCGATCAAAAGAAGAAATAATATTGTTTGTTCTTCAGCGAAACTCTAACCGAGAGTTGGAAGAAGCGACTAAACAATATTGTATTAAACAATTTTACAATTATAATGTAAATGGCTAGTTTTAATAAATGGCAATTGATATTGGTCTCATTTTTTAAATCAAAATCAAACTATTTATTATTCGGTTTTATGATTCTAGTGTAAATGGCTCGATTTTGATAAATGACAACCCACATGCAAAAAATGGTAACTCACAGGGAGTTTGGATTCTCTTCATGTATAGTAAGAGGATTCCAAACTTCTTTTTACTTCCATCAATACCCCTCTATGCACCTAAAATGGCAGTGAATGTGTCATTTGGCATCCTCTAACCATACATGCAAAGGAGTCCAAACTGAAATTCTCTCTTATTCTAACCATGTGGACTCGTACTGGTGATACCATCTTTTACAAATTCATTCTTACATTGCTTTTGAAAACCTTCATTGTAAATAAGAGAATTTGAAATCAACTTGTTCATAAAATTTCACTTTCACATATCACATGGTATGACAGAAAGATATCAATCATGTGAGAATCACACTTTCAAAATAGATGAAATAAAAAAAAGAGAAAAAGAGCACTTACAGTTTAGTGGATCCTATGTCAATCACAAAAGTGCATGAAATTACCACCCTGCACCCCTCATATGAAATAAAGAAAATTCCATCCATTCCCCTGAGTGTGCTCTAATTGGCCCCCTAACCATTTGCACCCGTTTGGGGCTATGCAACTAGGTAGCAATCTCAACAGAAAAATGAAAAAGAAAAAGAAAAAGATGGGCAAGAGATCGGTGCCTAGTTGCATTGGCCTTGTGTTGAAGTGCATACGGGTATCAACATATTTATTTAATAAGGGACAATAATTTTGCATAGAGGTCACACAATCATGCTTCCCCTAAAATGCTAGATGTGTGAGGGCCTCATCTTTTGTGAGAGTGTTAGGAAAAGAATTCAACTTAGGTTCCTATACACATGGAAGGCGAAATAACTGATCCACCTCCTATATGAAAGGGAAAAAGAACACATATGATAGGAAAAATAAACCATGGATGCTTCATGGCGTGTTCGCACTGGCCCACGCGCAAGAGCCGCGATCCCTCAGTAAAGTAAAGAACCTGCTGGCTGCCACCACTGTCACTCTTTCTACGCCACTCTTCGTAGTCTGATACAGTGAGAACGTGAACGCCTGGGTTGGATGGCTTCTCCGCTACTTCAGAAAAAGCCACTGCCTCTTTCAGCTGAGCGGGAAAGAGCTCTCTTCTCTGTAGTGTTTCTTTGTCGGTTCCTCTCTATGAAGAATGAACTCTAGAGAGATGGCTCTCGTATCCGCGGCCACCATTTTCGGCGCCGTCTTCTCTGCAATCGCAATTCGCTTCTTCTTCAATCCTAAAAAGCACCTATCTCGGATTATTTCGCCACCAAACGGTGTCATTTCTGAGAAATCTCAGTCTCAGAGCCCTTTTGATCCTTCAAAACGCAAAGGGTTAGACGCTGTCCAGCTTCCAGTATATTTCTATAATCCCACCCGCATTCTCTTCCTTTCCAGTAAAGCTTGCTCTGTTTCTAGTGGTTAGGTTAACTGGTTACACATTTGTAGGGTTTGAGAGGAAGGAATGACAAGCTCATTCATATAATTACCTGGCGCGTGTTTCTCCTTTTTGTCCCCCTCCCCCAAAACCCCTTTTTTTCTGGTTATTGATCGTTGTGCTTTGCTTGATTGCAGATATTTGTCATGGGATGACTATTTCATGGCCATTGCGTTTCTTTCGGCAGAGCGATCTAAGGATCCAAACAGGCAGGTATAATACAGATGACTTTGTACACGAATCTCAATTGAGATAATTGCAAGGACAAACTTGCTTGTTTTTATTTTTATTTTTTTTGGTTTATAACTACCAGTAGTGAATTAGTGATACTAAGACTGATAGTTTTTTAGTGTCAAACCTCTGTCGCTTCTTTCGTTATTTTGGTAGAGAATTTAGGGGGGGTGTCTGCAAGACTGCAAGGCATTCACAGATAACATCAAACGCTCCGTTCATATCAAATAAATGCCATAACAGGAGCAAAGTTTCTGTAACTGCTGGATTTTTTTTTTGTTTGCTTCTCCGAATTTCTCTGTTCAAACCATGATGAGGCATCTTTTAATACTCAAATGAATTTACCGTTGAAGTATATTTGAAACTTGAAACTAAAATTTCTTCTTTAACATGTATAGGTTGGAGCTTGTCTGGTCAGCCAAAATGGAGTAATACTTGGTAAGATCAATTGCTGGATATGGTACATTGTAATACATAGTATTCACATCTCAAATGGAACTTTCTCAAGAACATTAATAAAGGGTACATGGTTCCTCTACTAAGAAAAAGTACAGATGAAGATATTTTTCTTAATAAGGTGGAATAAGCAGAAGGAGAAATTGAGACAGAACTATGAAAGATTTTTGGTTAAAACAGCCCTGAAAAATGTGGTATTATTATGAATAATATCACCTGCTCAGAAAAACAAAAAAGTGATGCTTTGCATGGATGACCAAGAGTATTGCATAAAGATGAAGTCCATCTTGTGGACTCACGTGACATGTTTTGAACACCAATAAATAAAAAAAAATCCTTTCCCCTCTGCTAAGAACTCTCATAGGCCATATCTCAGGAAGGATTTATAGTCAAGAGCAATGGCTCAAGACCACCCAGGTTCCTGTGTGAATACTGACCATACCTCCAACAAATATGAAGATTACTAAAAAACTCAACATGTTCACATTCACTTGGTGCATGAAGCATATATCTGGCATTTAACAGTCTCTAGCATAAGATGGCCTGCTGTAAAGAGCTAATCTCTATACGTGGTCCTTATATTTCTATTTTGTGATTTGGGAGTGAGAGACTTTGTCAAATCTAATAAAGAGAAGGCATTAGTCATATCTAGCCTGAGTATCCTTAAATTAGCACATCTAACCTGAGGCTGTGATAGGTAATTTATAGGTTCCAATCAAAAGCCATGATGAAGCTACCATGTGCTATAGAAGAGGGATGATGGAAAATTTTCATCCATACCTCAAAGTATTCACTGGTGTGGCTCCTCTAAATGTGAAAGTTTACTATTTTTGTTTCTTTCCATGTTTGTTTCTTGTTCTTTCAACTCCTCTTTCCTGCCCTTTCCGTAAAAATCTCCACCTCACCTTTCTTTGTTCCTATAACTTTGATGGAAGAAATGACGATGTCCTTTTCCCACAAGTGGAGATGGTAAGGTAGCATTCCTCCCCAGTGCAATTAGTCCAGCTATTCTAGGTCTTTGATGCAATTCTTAATGGGAAAAACAGTAAAAGGTTCTAGGGTTAGGTTTCACTGTTAAATCTGGTGAAAAGTAAGGCACTGAAGAGCTGATGGAAAAATTAGTGTTTCTAAAATTAATGGAAGGTGCTGGCTTTAGGATGTAGGTGCAAGTTTGGTGAAATTGTCCCAAATATTTGGGGTTGATTGATGGATAGTTGAAATCAGGACTTGTAGTAGCTATTGACTGTGGATTGCTGATTATGGGTATATGAAAGTACAACAAATCAGCAAATATGGTAAGAGAAAAAGAAAGAACTCGATAGAATTTTCTAGTATTACTCTAGAAGTCACTACTAGCTTATGAAAGCATTAGAAACCTGTGTGAAGTTTGAGAATAGAAGGACCAAAATCCTTCTTTGGCTCAAACCCACATAATGGATTAATATCATTGTAGAATGATACCATGTCAACTTTTGGGTGCAACTCCCCTAAATAAATTACATTGGATGTCACTTCAGTATGGGGTTTCTTAGATGGTTAAGAACCTCTCTATTGACTTCAGAATCAAGCCAAAATGACAAATTTTAAGGCTAAAGAAAAGAGAGCACAAAGACACCATACAAAATTTCTAAAGGTAAAGGAATTTAAAACTGCAAATTGAAACTGTGACCGAAACTATTTCCATATTAATAAGTAAACCAACCAAACTATATCTGATAAGAAAAAAAAAAAAAAATGTAAATATCTTTTTCCCCAAAATCTTACATATCTTCATATTTTAAACCCACAAGTTCTGACCTAACTGCCCGTTGCTTTTTTTATTTAATGCTTTCTTTTGGGGGTGGGGGGCTCTTTAGCATGGTTCTTTCATTGGCTCCAAATATGGCTCAATGTGGGACCCACTGGGAACATTCCTTCTTGGAAACAGGCTTGGGGCCAAAAGATGGCTCAATGAGGGATTTTTCTTTCAGGGGCCAATTTATTTTACACAAGCAGGCCTTATAGAGGTTTCTCTTTATGGATACATTTGTACATCTGTATCTGCCACATGACATTTAAACTCGATGCTTACCCTTTGGTGTGTTGCTGAGGTCTCCCCTTATCATGTTGTAAATTTCAACCCAGAAGCATTATATCTCATGACACAAATCCATGTCAATTTTAGTCCAATCTTGGGACAGTTTGGACGAAGATCCAAGACATGGTGGGACAACTGGCCAATCAATATGGTCCTCTTGTAATAAGGTGGATTGGCCATAACAGTCTTCTACCAGTTTAACGGCTGAAAGTACAATTGGAATAAATTCAGTACATGTTTGGTCTTACAGATGAGACGTTCCACAGAATTTGACACGTGGATATCCAAGGGGTGCCCTTGCTATCCGGTGGTGGGATTGGCCAAAACAGTCCATGTGATGGCATGTTGTGTGGAGACTTCTCTCTATTTATGCCCATTTAGACTTCTGCCTTTCTCTATTTTGTCTATTTTTCTGGCGATTATACTTGCAAAGCTATTACAAAACAGCTCTTGTACTCTTTTAAGGATTTGTTCTATGGTACCTTGATTGTATGTTTATCATCGTACAGTAAAAAAATAGTTCAAATACAATCCTCTTTGATATCTTTGTTTACTATATTTCTTACACTAATCTTTCTTTAGCCAGGCATTGGCTATAATGGATTCCCAAGAGGTTGTTCAGATGACAAGCTTCCATGGGCAAAGGTCGAATTATAACAGCTGAACGCTTCATTATTTTATAAGAACTCGTTACTGAATCCTTGTCTTTTTGGTTTATTACAGAAATCTATGATTGGTGATCCTTTGGAAACAAAATATCCGTAAGTCACAAGCTTCGTTTGAACTCCATCGTTCATATTCATGAATCGTCCTAGATGTACTATACACATAGTGCAATACCATATAATGCATGAAACAAAGTTATGTTGCAGACATTTCATGGAATTCTGTTTGCTGGATTGAACTTTTGTTGCTTAAAAATACTCAATATTGGACTTTTGGCTTTAGTATCTTAGATAAATCATAATGGAATACATCTGGTTTCATGATCCTACTACATTTTCTTTTGAAGTTCTCTCTATCTCCTCCACATTCCACATCGTGATTGGAATGCATTAACAGGGACAATGACCATGAAACAACAGAGTATCCTCCCCTAACAAAACGGTGCGGCTTAATTCTAACCATCACCATATCACCCTCTTGAAACTCTTGTAGCCTTTTGTGCACATCTGCCTTCGAGTTATATTGTTCGTTGCTCAGTGCTCTCTGTCTTCTTATACCTGCATGCAAATCATGTATATGCTGAGCAAAAGACTCGGCTGACTGGGAGGTCCTAGACCTAGACACGACTGGGATAAGGTCTATAGGTGCCCGAGGCTGTTATCCTGAACAGATCTCAAAGGGGGACAGACCAGTGGTACGGTTCTTAGAACTATTATATGCAAACTCAGCCTGGTTAAGGACTCGATCCCAACTGGTAAGGTGTTCTATGAGGCAACGCAATAAATTCCCTAAGCTCCTATTGACAACCTCGGTTTGGCCATCGGTCTGAGGGTGGAAAGCTGAGGAGAAACGGAGTTTCGTGCCCATCATCCGCCATAGGGTCCTCCAAAAATGACTAGTGAACTTAACATCTCTATCGGACACTATGGTGAGGGGCAACCCATGGTACTTAACAACCTCATTAAAGAAAAGTCTGGCTACTATGGATGCATCAGAGGTCTTAGAGCATGGGATGAAATGGGCCATCTTCGAGAAGCGGTCCACAACCACATAAACAGAATCATGGCCTCTCGAAGTTCTTGGCAGACCAAACACGAAGTCCATGCTAAGGTCCTGCCAAGGGGAATGGGGAATGGGGAATGGGGAACGAGTAGGGGAGTATACAATCCCGTGTTTTGCTTTTGTTGTTTGGCGGTCTGGCATGTCCTACACTAACTCACAACTCTAGTAACATCCCCCTTTAGTCCTGGCCAAAAGAATCGGTCCTCAACGAGGGTGATGGTCTTATCTCGACTGAAATGGCCAACGACTCCCCCAGCATGCAATTCCTAGATCAGGAAATCTAGGAGTGAAGTCTGGGGAATGCACAACTTGCTTCCTTTAAAAAGGAAGCCCTCCCTAAGTAGGTAGTCCGAGCAGTTGACCGGGTTATCTTCACTCATGGAAATGAGCGGCTCACTAAAATCAAGACAGGTGGGGTATTGGTCCTTGACTCGCTCGAACCCTATAACCTCTACACTCATTTCTTGGAGTAGCACACTAGCCCGACTCCTAGCATTGGTGCGACTGAGGAACATGTTCACTCGGCTTAGTGCATCTGCAACAGTATTCTCGACACCAGGTTTGTGCTTGAGTACAAAAGTGTACTCTTGGAGAAACTCAACCCACTTGGCATGCCTCTGGTTAAGTTTTTTTTGGGCACTCAGGTATCTCAGAGCCTGGTGGTCAGAGAATAACACGAATTCTTGCAGTAAAAGGTAATGTCGCCAATAGCACAGTGATTGGACAACCGCATAGAATTCCTCGTCGTATGTGGAATATCGTTGCCTAGCTTCATTAAGCTTCTCACTAAAATAGGCAACATGGTTGTCCTCTTGTCCTAGGACACCACCTATCCCAATACTAGATGCATGCAATTCACTTCGAAGACCTTAGAGAAATTTGGGAGGCGCAGGACTGGAGCTTCAGTCATAAGCTTTTTAATCTCATTAAAGGCCTTCGTAGCACTCTTAGTCCATTGAAACTCCTTTTTCATGCAATCGGTGATAGGAGACATAATGGAACTAAACTGGTAGATAACCTCCTGTAGAAAGTAGCTAAGCCATGAAAGCTTCTTACCTCATGGACATTAGTTGGCTCAGGCCACTCTACAATCGCTCTCACTTTCTCAGGGTCAGCAGATACTCTCTGAGTTGACACAACAAATCCTAGGAAGGTGGCTTGATCACTCATGAAGGTGCACTTCTTGAGGTTGACATAGAGTTTCTCTTGTAAGAGCACATGAAAAACCTTCTGTAAGTGATCCAAGTGGGAAGACGGGGTCTTACTATAGATGAGGATGTCATCAAAGTAAACCACTAGGAACTTGCCAATGAATGGTTGAAGCACTTGATTCATTATCCTTATGAAGGTGCTAGGTGCATTTGGCAAGCCAAAAGGCATGACTAACCACTCAAAGAGGCCATCCTTCGTCTTGAAGGCTGTCTTCCACTCATCTCCAGGCCTAACCCTAATCTGGTGGTACCCGCTCTTGAGATCAATCTTCGAAAAGATCAAAGAGTTGGCCATCATATCCAACATATCATCAAGCCTAGGGATAGGGAACCTATACTTGATGGTGATCTTATTGATGGCCCTACTATCAACACATACGCCAGGTGCCATTTTTCTTTGGCTTGAGCAAGGCAGGTATAGCACACTGGCTAAGGCTTTCCCTAATGAATCCCTTTTGTAGCAGTTCATCCACTTGCCGTTTGAGTTCGGCGTGTTCTTTGGGATTCATTCGGTAATGGGGTAAGTACGGGAGAGAGGATCTTGGAACTAAGTCAATAGTGTGTTGGATGTCACGCATAGGCGGTAACTCATCAGGTAGTTCCTCAGGGAATAACCTCTCGAATTTCCTCAACAAGGGTTGCACTTCTCTAGGAGCCTCAGTGAATAAGTGTGACCTATCGGTATTACTCTGTACGACAACTAGAGCATAAATCACCCTGACTCTTGACACTCTCCTTCAAATTGTTGTTGATTTAAAATGTTGAGTGTTTTGGTGGGGGTGTGTTTGGATGTACTTCCATTGTGTTCTGGAACCCTAGCTTCCCTAGGGGCACTGGGGGTCAGTCTAATCTTCTTCCCTTTGCACTGAAAGACATTAGTGTTAGACTTCCCGTAATTGGTGATATCCCATTATATAACCAGGGTCTACCTAAGATGATGGGGACATCAAGACGTACAGCAGATGATGGGGACATCAAGACGTACAGCTGAAGGAAGAAGAAGACCCAACCTTCTTTGTGGTTGGAGGATTAGAAGAAGGAAGAAGAAGAAAGAAGAAGAAGAAAGGAAGGCTCGATCCAGCCCAACCTTCTTTGTGGTTGGAGGATTAGAAGAAGGAAGAAGAAGAAAGAAGAAGAAGAAAGGAAGGCTCGATCCAGCCTTTCTAGCGTTGGATCGAGTCCTCTCCTTCCAAATTTTGCCAAGATTGTGTGGCCCCCACCAAATCTGATAGTTTAGTAGTTTTATTTCCTAGGATTTTGTTTATTTGAGTCTTTAAGTTAATTAGGAAACTAAGTAATTATTCTATTGATTTCTTTTTAGAAAGTTTCTTTGTTTATGAAATAGCATTCCTAGAATAATATTTTCTTTTTAGTAATTAGTCTCTTATTTATGTAAGGCCATTGGCCACGGTTCTAATTAATGAATGAGAATTGAAAAAACAGCCAAGGAGCAAACCCCCCAACCCCTCTCACGATTCTCTCTCTTTCAATCTCGTCTTTCTCACCCTCTCTTTCTCGCCTTTTCTCTCTTTATTCTCTCTCGGTTCTCTCTTCTCTTACCTCCCTCCCTCTGTTACTTTTATAACTTTTCTCATTGGAACTATTGCTGGATTGTTGGCTCGAACTGCTACTGTATACTGTTACTGTTGCTGCTTACTGTCTACTGCTGCCGGCTAACATCTGCTGCTGCTGCTACTACCTTTTGATGTTGAACTGTTGCTGCTGCCTTTGATGCTGAACTGCTGTTGATCTTCTCTTCAATACTGGGTTGCTGTTATCCTTTACGACAAGGACTGGGCTGCTGCTGATCTCTTTTCAACAATCGGACTGCTGTTGGACATCTTCTTCGAATATGGGTTCTCTCCCTTTATTCTCAGGCCTGGGCAGCAGGTATAGAGTAAACCCTCCCATTCCCTCCATTATCCCCTCATTATTTACCCTGTTACTTCCATTAAAACCCACCCCCCTTTTGCCATTGTTTAACCTTTTATTTACCACACTGTTTGCCTTAAGTATTGTTGGTCTTCTTATTACTAGTACAACTGATTTTAGAGCATATAGCATGGGGTTTCTATCTACTTTTGATGCTTAATAAACTAGTGCTGTAGCCTAATTTTGGTTGCTGCCATGTTCCCTACCCCATGTTTCCCCTTGAAGCTTGAGTGAGTTTATGTGTTTTTCTTCCTAGATTATTATTGCCCTTTGCTACTTTGTTTATTAGTCTTATTTTATTTTGCATGTTAAATCTTGTTTGCTGAGTTTATTTTGTCTTGTCTACCCAAGTCCCTTGAGGTAACCCTACCTAGTTAGTTAACCTTGTGGGAAACCTAGTCCCCTAAGAACCCCCTACATCATCTTGGTATCAGAGCATGGTTTTGTCTAGGTTTAGGGTAATTAGGTACTGCTGTCCCTTGTTTACATGTCTTACCTTTCGAGGTCTAGTCTCCGTCACCATTTATCCGTAGTCGAGTTTGAGCTAAGAGAGCGATACCATAGATTAGAGGACACCCTTTTCTTTCTTAAGTTGGCGGGACCAAATAGCATTGGACGCTATTCCCTCCAAAAGCACATACTTGAGAGGGAGAGTTTTGACCTCAAGATTGAAAGGGCTAACTACTTGTCTCAATTGGAGATTCTGAGTAGACCTTGAGTCTTTGGTGACAACCGTACCTTGGCTGCCCATCTCCTAAAGTCCACTCGTAGTGGTAGAGCGTACCAGGATAGATCTGACCCTCTTAGTGCCTCCACCCAATCTGAGCAACTGGGTGAATTTATGAAAGTCGTCCAAGCCATACAGGAAACACAAGCTGCCCATCTCCAAGCCCTTACCGATAAGTTGGCTGCCCTCGAGACAAGTGCCCAAAACCCTGAGGGACGGCAAGGCCGTAACACAACTGGCACTAAACCTAGGGGCAGAGGCCCTAACCCTGAGGAAGTAAATGAGAATAACCATACTGATGGTTATGACCAGAGAGGGGATAACTTCCAAGGTCTAGGGCGTGGTAGGGGTCGAGGCCCACCGCCAAGACGCCAAACCCAATATTGAGATGATGAGGGTTATGAGCATCCTGATAGGGGCTTTGATGTTAGACGGATGATTAAGGTAGATGCCCCTACCTATGATGGTCAGATTGATGCTAGGATCCTTCTGGATTGGATCAAGCAGATGGATAGGTACTTCGATTTCTATGATATGTCAGAGGAACTCCGCTATCGATTTGCTAAGTTCAAGCTTATTGGAGCTGCCCAGGACTTTTGGACAGACCTAGAGTGCCAGGAGGACCACCTAGGACTTGAGCCAATCACTACCTGGGTAGAAATGCAAGAGCGGCTCAAGAGGGAATTTTTGCCTATCACTTATAGGCTCCAGTTGTTGAATAAAATGAATACCCTGAAGCAAGGAAAGTTGACTGTGATCGAATACATGAGCAAGTTCAATGAATTGAAAATTAGAAGCCGTATTCAGGAGGATGTTGAGCAAACACTATCCAAATTCCTTACTGGACTCAACTCCAAAATTCAGTCTCGTATGGCACCCCACCTGGTGCGAGACGTTCCACAGGCCTTCATGATAGCCCTTGAGGTGGAATCCTCCATAAGAACTTATTCTCAGAGGAAGAGCTACCAAGCTGGGGAGTCCCAATTTAGAAAACCACCCCAAGGCTCAACTGGATTCTCAAAACCCACTGCTGCACCACAGCGTCAATTTGACAACAAGGGTAAAGGAATTTTGGGAGAAGCACCCAAGAATAGTGGGCAACAACAGTGCTTCAAGTGTTGCTGGTTTGGTCACTTCTCCAGAGAGTGTCCCAATAGGAATCTTTATGTCGGAGAGCAAACCCTTGAATAAGGTGACCAAGAGGGGTTTTATGACCATGAGTATGAGGACCATAGACCAGATGAGACCATATCTGATGAGGACATCGAGGAGGCCGGTGACCTCAAGCTCGGAATTGTGCGTTGCATGGTCTCACAACCTAATATTAGCGATGATTGGCGACGAACTAATATTTTCATCACTTACACATGTCATCAGGGCAAGAACTGCCGCGTCGCCATAGACAGCGAGAGTTGCATGAATGTGGTCACCAAGAGCATTGTTGCTCGAATGGGCCTCAAACCTGAACCCCACCCCAAGCCTTACAAGGTTGCTTAGGTTGATCAGTCCACCATTCCCGTTAATCTGAGGTGTTTAGTTCCCTTACACTTTGCCGGATATGAGGATCGAGTGTGGTGTGATGTCCTAGAGATGGATGTTGCCCACATCATCCTAGGTAGACTCTGGTTATATGATCGAGATGTCACCAATTACGGAAAGTCTAACACTAATGTCTTTGAGTTCAAAGGGAAGAAGATTAGACTGACCCCCAGTGGCCCTAGGGAAGTTAGGGTTCCAGAACACAAGGGAAGTACATCCAAACACACCCCCACCAAAACACTCAAAATTTTAAATCAACAATAATTTAAAGGAGAGTGTCAAGAGTCAGGGGTGATTTATGCTCTAGTTGCCGTACAGAGTAATACCGATAGGTCACACTTATTCACTGAGGCTCCTAGAGAAGTGCAACCCTTGTTGAGGAAATTCGAGAGGTTATTCCCTGAGGAACTACCTGATGAGTTACCGCCTATGCATGACATCCAGCATGCTATTGACTTAGTTCCGGGATCCTCTCTCCCGAACTTACCCCATTACCGAATGAATCCCAAAGAACACGCCGAACTCAAACGGCAAGTGGATGAACTGCTACAGAAGGGATTCATTAGGGAAAACCTTAGCCCGTGTGTTGTACCTGCCTTGCTCATGCCAAAGAAAGATGGCACCTGGCGTATGTGTGTTGATAGTAGGGTCATCAATAAGATCACCATCAAGTATAGGTTCCTTATCCCTAGGCTTGATGACATGTTGGATATGATGGCCAACTCTTCGATCTTTTCGAAGATTGATCTCAAGAGCGGGTACCACCAGATTAGGGTTAGGCCTGGAGATGAGTGGAAGACAGCCTTCAAGACGAAGGATGGCCTCTTTGAGTGGTTAGTCATGCCTTTTGGTTTGTCAAATGCACCTAGCACCTTCATGAGGATAATGAATCAAGTGCTTCAACCATTGATTGGCAAGTTCCTAGTGGTTTACTTTGATGACATCCTCATCTATAGTAAGACCCCGTCTTCCCACTTGGATCACTTATAGAAGGTTTTTCATGTGCTCTTACAAGAGAAACTCTATGTCAACCTCAAGAAGTGCACCTTCATGAGTGATCAAGTCATCTTCCTAGGATTTGTTGTGTCAACTCAGGGAGTATCTACTGACCTTGAGAAAGTGAGAGTGATTGTAGAGTGGCCTGAGCCAACTAATGTCCATGAGGTAAGAAGCTTTCATGGCTTAGCTACTTTCTACAGGAGGTTCATCTACCGGTTTAGTTCCATTATGTCTCCTATCACCGATTGCATAAAAAAGGAGTTTCAATGGACTGAGTGCTACGAAGGCCTTTAATGAGATTAAGAAGTTTATGATTGAAGCTCTAGTCCTGCACCTCCTAGATTTATCCAAGGTCTTCGAAGTGAATTGCAGTGCATCTGGTATTGGGATAGGTGGTGTCCTAGGACAAGAGGGCCACCGTGTTGCCTATTTTAGTGAGAAGCTTAATGAAGCTAGGCAACGATATTCCACATATGACAAGAAATTCTATGCGGTTGTCCAATCACTGCGCTATTGGCGACATTACCTTTTACCGTAAGAATTCGTGCTATTCTCTGACCACCAGGCTCTGAGATACCTGAGTGCCTAAAAGAAACTTAACCAGAGGCATGCCAAATGGGTTGAGTTTCTCCAAGAGTACACTTTTGTACTCAAGCACAGACCTGGTGTCGAGAATACTGCTGCAGATGCACCTGTCCTGATTTTAGTGAACATGTTCCTCAGTCGCACCAATGCTAGGAGTCGGGCTAGTGTGCTACTCCAGGCAATGAGTGTAGAGGTTGTAGGGTTCGAGCGAGTCAAGGACCAATACCCCACCTATCCTGATTTTAGTGAGTCGTTCACTTCCTTGAGTGAAGGCAACCCAGTCAACCGCTCGGACTACCTACTTAGGGAGGGCTTTCTTTTTAAAGGAAGCAAGTTGTGTATTCCCAAGACTTCACTCCGAGATTTCCTGATCTGGGAATTGCATGCTGGGAGAGTCGCTGGCCATTTCAGTCGAGATAAGACCATCACCCTCGTTGAGGACCGATTCTTTTGGCCAGGACTGAAGAGGGATGTTGCTAGAGTTGTGAGTCAGTGTAGGACATGCCAAACTGCCAAACAACAAAAGCAAAACACGGGATTGTATACTCCCCTACCTGTTCCCCATTCCCCTTGGTAGGACCTTAGCATGGACTACGTGCTTGGTCTACCAAAAACTTCGAGGGGCCATGATTCTGATTATGTGGTTGTGAACCGCTTCTCGAAGATGGCCCATTTCATTTCATGCTCTAAGACCTCTGATGCATCCATAGTAACCAGACTTTTCTTTAATGAGGTTGTTAAGTACCATGGATTGCCCCTCACCATAGTGTCCGATAGGGATGTTAAGTTCACTAGTCATTTTTGGAGGACCCTGTGGTGGATGATGGGTACGAAGCTCCGTTTCTCCTCAGCTTTCCGTCCTCAGACAGATGGTCAAACCGAGGTTGTCAATAGGAGCTTAGGGAATTTATTGCGTTGCCTCATAGGAGAACACCTTACTAGTTGGGATCGAGTCCTTAGCCAGGCTGAGTTTGTATATAATAGTTCTAAGAACCATACCACTGGTCTGTCCCCCTTTGAGATCTGTTCAGGATATCAGCCCCGGGCACCCATAGACCTTATCCCAGTCGTGTCTAGTTCTAGGACCTCCCAATCAGCCGAGTCTTTTGCTCAGCATATACATGATTTGCATGTAGGTATAAGAAGACAGATCGCACTGAGCAACGAACAATATAAGTCGAAGGCAGATGTGCACAGAAGGCTACAAGAGTTTCAAGAGGGTGATATTGTGATGGTTAGAATTAAGCCGCAACGTTTTTTTAGGGGAAAAGCGAGCAAGCTGCATGCTCGTAGCACAGGTCTGTTCAAAGTACTCAAGAGGATAGGTGCCAATGTGTATGTTCTCTATCTACCAGCTAGTATGGAAATCAGTAATATTTTTAATGTTGAAGACCTTGTCCCATACCATGGTACCTCTACCATTACCCCTTTCTATCCTGATGACTTTGAGGACTTCCCCTTCACCATTGATGAGACTACTGAACCAAACCAACCACTTCCCCCCACCTCATTACCACCTGTGCCTATGGTCACGAGAAGGACTGAAGAAATTGAGAAAATCCTTGATGAGAAGATTGTGTCCACACACACTGGAGGTTCTAGAGAGTTCTTGGTCAAGTGGCGTGGATGTCCGGAAATTGACAACACCTGGATCACCATACAAGAAGTCTAACAACTCAACCCAGACCTACTTGAATATAACATGAGCTTCAATTCACCGGAGGTGAATTCTTCCAAGCCGGGGAGAGTTGATGGGGACATCAAGACGTATAGTCAAAGGAAGAGGACAACCCAACCTTTTTTGTGGTTGGAGGATTAGAAGAAGGAAGAAGAAGAAAGGAAGGCTCGATCCAGCCTTTCCAGCACTGGATCGAGTCCTCTCCTTCCAAATTTTGCCAAGATTATGTGGCCCCCACCAAATCTGATAGTTTAGTAGTTTTATTTCCCAGGATTTTTTTATTTGAGTATTTAAGTTAACTAAGAAACTAAGTAATTATCCTATTGATTTCTTTTTAGAAAGTTTCTTTGTTTATGAAATAGCATTCCTAGAATAATCTTTTCTTTTTAGTAATTAGTCTCTTATTTATGTAAGGCCATTGGCCAAAGTTCTAATTCAATGAATGAAGATTATTAAAGGCAAAACAGCCCCCCCCCAAATCCCCCTACGAATTCTCTCTCGCTGCCCTCTCCCTCTTCTCATCTCTCACAGCTCTCTCCCATTCTCCTTCTCCCTTTCTCGACCTTCACCCCTCTCTTTTCTGTTTTCTGTCTTCCCTGTAGCTGCTGCCCTATTGCAGAAATTGTTCACCATCATTAGAGATTATCTCCATCGAGAAAACCCCCAACTGGGTTGCTGCTGGAACTTTTCCAACAATCGGAGGACTGCTGTTCTTTATCAAGTAGGGTGGACTGCAACTCTTTATCTTGGAGGACCTCGAGTTCTTCTCTTCTCCTCAAACTTCAGACAAGAAGGAAGTAAGTAAAGAACCCCCTGTTCTACATTCATGGGCCTCCCATTACCTCCCACTGAAATTTGAACATCTACCTTTTCTTTTTGTAAGCCAATCCTTATTGTTTTCCCTAAAGAAACTTTTGCTGTTTTACCTTTCATTAGTTGGTTGATTTTGGGCATTGTTTGGTTTACTTAGTTTGCTTAATGTCTTGATAGACTCGTGCTAAACTTAACACATAGTTGCTGCCATGTTCCTACCCCATATTCCCACCTGAAACTTTAGTGAGTTTATGTGCTTTTATGCTTAGACGATTATTGTTCATTGCTACATTATTCATTAATCTCACTTTACTTGCATGTCAATCTTGTTTGCTGAGCTTCCCTTACCCTGTCCAACCCAAGCCCCTTGAGTCTACCCTACTTGGCTAGTTAACCTTGTAGGAAACCTAGTCACCTACGAACCCCCTACATCACAAGTGAAACGAAACAGTTTTATCAAACGCTTTTTGTTCCGTTTCCAGAAACGGCAGAAACGCGTTTCTTGAAACATTATCAAACAGGCCCATAGTTTTCATGGAGCAAAGGTGAACCAAAGTGATGCCCAGTCACAGTTGAATTACATCATAGAAAGTTATAAGGGTAGAAATGAAAAATGGGGAGGTTCTACGACATATGGATGGCTCAAGACTGGGTTTTTAGGTCTGGGTGCCTTGACACATGTGGAAACTGGTCCCCTCAGACCTCAAGGCCAGCTTATTGTCTTGGGAGCAACTTGACAACCATAATTGATTACCAAGTATCCTAGAAACCATGCATGAAAACAAAAGCTATTAAGCAAAGTCATCAAAACGTTAACGCAGCCTAATTCCCCATCAATAAGTTACAGTGATATCCTAAAATTCTTTAATATGCAGACATAAGGAAATCTCACAAGGTGTAGCATGAGAGACCTGATATAATGCTTGTAAGTTTTGGAACCAGGACTTTCAAGTACATAAAGAAATGGCCCCACCAAACAGAAGTATCTACGCTGCCATACAGCTTCCCTATTTCCAACGCCCTACCACACATCAAGAGTGAAAAATGTTGAGGACAGTACAATAGCCAATAATATCATACTAGCATCAAAATTGTGAAGAGCAAACCTTCCAAACAAGCTGAGACAACCACCCCTCAAAATCAGCTTGATTCCAAGGGCGAAGAAAACCTATGTTCTCATTCTCCTCACTCTGAAAGACCTTCGCAATTTGCATTAGCCGATGGTACCGGGCTGGGGAAAAATGGAATCCCAGGGAAGGAAGACGCACAGAAAGTCTTGTTGAGGGAAAGGATGGATTCTGTGATCGTATCTGCAGATTGTGGTGAAAAATCATATAGTTTTCCATGGGTTGAGACATCATCATGTATAGACATTACACAGAGCAACTCAATGCATGAGGCTCCCGCAACTGCGGGGTCTGGGAGATGTATGCAGCCTTACCCCCTGCTTCGCAGGAGAGGCTGTTTCCAAGTTTCGAACCTGTGACCACCGTGTTGCCACAGTGCAACTTAACCAATTCGCCACAGGCTCGCCCACTGAGACATCATGTATAATTATATGAAAATCATTCTTTCCGGAAGTAATAACCTGCTGAAGCTTTAGGACAATCCCACACTTGTCTATAACAGGTAGAAGACTAAAACCAATTGACTTCCCAGAAGAGCCAGAACTAGATGATGTGTCCCCAGGATTTTGATTCCAAAGATAGTCACCATCGACAAGAAAAGCAGAAACATCACTCAAACACATATTGAACTGCAAGTACATATCCATCTCCTCAGATGAGTCCATTTGAGAGTCATCCTGCAGATATGTAATGAACCCACATCACCATCTGACTCGCAGAATACAAACCAAACTATATTAGCATAAAGCTCCTGAAAATACCTGTGTACAAAGCACCAAGTTTCCTAAATCAAGCATAAGTTTAGTCGCATGAGAATTGTCAGGACAGAAAATAGTAGGAATCGTAATCTTGGGAGCAGCAATATCCAAGTCCAACAAAAACCTGACAGCAGATGAATATGAGAAGAAATTAGAAGTCCTAAATCTGATGAGCCAAATATAATTCCAAATTTTCCAGAAAATATTTAAAAAGTGTATATATATATATATACACACACACATGCACATATATACAATTATTTCAAAATTCTGAAATAAACACAACCAAACTTGATGTATTTCAAATTTTGAAATAAAAAACAACCTAACCAATTTTATGGATAAAAGAAGAAACGAAGTACTGTGCAACAACAAAGAGGGGCCACAACCTACCTAAACCAATAAATAAAGGGACAAGTACAACAAGGTACAAAAAGGCCCACCAAGCTGACCAATCATCAAAAACTCATAAAGGATAATTCTTCCACAACCACAGTATGATGCCTCACAAGTCACAACACCTTGTCTTGCCAACTCATCCACCAAGATTTAGCTGACCTTAGTCTTCACTAATAAAATGAAACATTGGCCAACAAGATCAAAAAACGGCTGTATTTGATAATTGAGAGAATCTACAAGGGAGCCTCATCCATTCTAAGACCAACCTATAATGACCGTTGAGTCACATCCAACCGTGATATTGCTATCCAAAAAGTGTGCTTAGAATCAACCTGCCGCTTTGGGGCCAGAATATACCAAAGAAATATTCTACTCCGTGCACCACCTCTAATTACGCCACCTACCCTGAAGCATGGTTCAAGATCTCGGTCGAAACTGAAGTATCTTGGTTTCGCAGCTTACCGAGACGATACCTCGGGTCAAGACTGAATCATACATTAATACCAGGTTTCTATTAGAGAGTTGTATAGAACTCATCCTCAAAAGCTAGTTGTTAAGGAGAAGGTGCCCTAGTACAGTACTGCCTATAAGTCCCCATATCAGGCTAGCCACTTACGACGTGGGATTATTTATTATGCCTTCTGTGTCGAACCCCAACAATCTCCCCCCCTCCACACGGGAGCTACCAAAATCAGACCAAGATTCCACACCCAGGCACTTGCCAGAATCTTCGCCTGGCTACACCCCAGCCCTGCCAAACCTTGTTTCTGATACCACTTGCTAGATACTAGGGTAGAACTCATTCTCAAAAGCCAGTTTCGAATTGGTTTGACTGAAACTAGTTGAACCAGTAACTTAATATACCCCATCCCCATAGAAACCTGATTGTTTTGACAGGTTTCGACAGAGAACTCCACTGTTTTGCTGGATTTAACATAGGTGAGCAGTTTTTCGTTAAACAACTTTAATTTGTTAACCAAATTTGTGACATAAAAACCTCTTTTTCTTTTTTCATTCATTCTTTCTTTCTTTCTTTCTTTCTTTCTTTCTTTCTTTCTTTCTTTCTT
>NC_056561.1:42460855-42465478 GCF_013358625.1 Macadamia integrifolia | reverse complement strand
TTGTAGTACATTTGAAACATTTGTGGCAAAATGAAACCAGCATTAACTAATTCCCCCCCAAGATCCTATTCCAAATTTTAGGCACGTGAAGTTGATTGCCATAGATGTAATAAATGAACTACGATTAATGGACTAAACTGGCTTGACAAGAAGACTGTTATGCTCAAAATGTACTCACCAATACCAGCTTGACATGTGGAACCAAGTCTGGGTGAGGCAGGCCAAGGCCGAACCACTGAACCAAACTTAGGGATCAGGAAACTAGACCAGGACCAGCTCAAGGGCTGGCTACCGCCAAGTCCACATCCGTAGGTCGGCACCCGAGTGACCGAGCTACTCATGGTCGCTCAGAGAATCCTAGATAAGGAAATTCATTCACCACAAGGCTATCTACTCCAAATCAAATACGTGACCTCCAAGGCAAGGAGACAAGAAATACTACCTAAAAGGACTCCTAATTGTCTCTAAAATGAAGGCGAATATGATGGGGACATCAATACATACGGGGACATCAATACATACAGCCGAAGGAAGAAGAAAACCAAACATTCTTTGTGGTTGGAGGATTAGAAGAAGGAAGAAGAAGAAGGAAAAAAAAAAAAANGAGCTTTAATTCACCGGAGGTGAATTCTTCCAAGCCGGGGAGAGTTGATGGGGACATCAAGACGTACAGTCGAAGGAAGAAGAAGACCCAACCTTTTTTGTGGTTGGAGGATTAGAAGAAGGAAGAAGAAGAAAGGAAGGCTCGATCCAGCCTTTCCAGCACTGGATCGAGTCCTCTCCTTCCAAATTTTGCCAAGATTGTGTGGCCCCCACCAAATCTGATAGTTTAGTAGTTTTATTTCTTAGGATTTTGTTTATTTGAGTCTTTAAGTTAATTAGGAAACTAAGTAATTATCCTATTGATTTCTTTTTAGAAAGTTTATTTGTTTATGAAATAGCATTCCTAGAATAATCTTTTCTTTTTAGTAATGAGTCTCTTATTTATGTAAGGCCATTGGCCACGGTTCTAATTAATGAATGAGAATTGAAAAAACAGCCAAGGAGCAAACCCCCCAACCCCTCTCACGATTCTCTCTTTCAATCTCGTCTTTCTCACCCTCTCTTTCTCGCCTTTTCTCTCTTTATTCTCTCTCGGTTCTCTCTTCTCTTACCTCCCTCCCTCCCTCTCTTACTTTTATACCTTTTCTCATTGGAACTATTGCTGGATTGTTGACTCGAACTGCTACTGTTGCTGCTTACTGTCTACTGCTGCCGGCCAACATCTGCTGCTGCTACTACCTTTTGATGTTGAACTGTTGCTGTTGCCTTTGATGCTGAACTGCTGCCTTTGATCCTGAACTGCTGCTGATCTTCTCTTCAATACTGGGTTGCTGTTATCCTTTATGACAAGGACTGGGCTGCTGCTGATCTCTTTTCAACAATCGGACTGCTGATGGACGTCTTCTTCGAATCTGGGTTCTCTCTCTTTATTCTCAGGCCTGGGCAGCAGATAAGTATAGAGTAAACCCTCCCATTCCCTCCGTTATCCCCTCATTATTTACCCTGTTACTTCCATTAAAACCCACCCCCCTTTTGCCATTGTTTAACATTTTATTTACCACACTGTTTGCCTTAAGTATTGCTGGTCTTCTTATTACTAGTACAACTGATTTTAGAGCATATAGCATGGGGTTTCTATCTACTTTTGATGCTTAACAAACTAGTGCTGTAGCCTAATTTTGGTTGCTGCCATGTTCCCTACCCCATGTTTCCTCTTGAAGCTTGAGTGAGTTTATGTGTTTTTCTTCTTAGATTATTATTGCCCTTTGCTACTTTGTTTATTAGTCTTATTCTATTTTGCATGTTAAATCTTGTTTGTTGAGTTTATTTTGTCCTGTCTACCCAAGTCCCTTGAGGTAACCCTACCTAGTTAGTTAATCTTGTAGGAAACCTAGGCCCCTAGGAACCCCCTACATCAACCCTGTTTGGGAAATCATATCAGGAGATGGTAGCATCTTCTGACTGAAGATGCTCTACTAGTTCTAAAGAAATTTAGCAGGAGGGAAGTTTGGGAATTTGCCCTCGTTGGCTCTTGAGTTTGAGTGAACTTTGGATCAATGCGAAGCTTGTTTTTTTTTTCCCATAAAGATGGTCTTACTATAACTTCTTCTTTTCTAATCCCCCCTCCCAGGGAGAGGAGCAGAGTTCTTTAGTAGGTGATACTAAGTTTCTGTTTAGTTTCACCTTGCATTCGGGTATATATGATTCTGTTGACATATGTAATTTATGGGGTAATGTTCTCTGTCCATGAATGTAGCAAATGCTTCCGCCTTCCTGTGTTTCTCTCTCGTCTCCCTATGAAATGACATCTCTACTCTCTGTTGGGGGAGGAGAGAGAGAGAGAGAGAGAGACCCAGGGAGCGCTAGTGTATGCTACAATCCTGGACAGAGAAATCAATCCCATAATGTATTGTTCTTTAATTTCCTCTCTCCTTGCAGTTATGTATGTCATGCTGAAGTTAATGCTATCCTAAACACTAACCATGCATCTGCAGCAGGACAGGTGAACAACCCCCCTCTTGGTTTAATGTGTTGTCTTTTGTTATTTGTTGATATTTGCTGCTTCTCTGTGATTCTGTTGCTAAGAGTTTTTTTCTTTTACTTTCTCAAATGCTTTATTAATTGTGCAGAGGCTCTATGTCACCATGTTCCCCTGTAATGAATGCGCGAAGATAATTATCCAGGTTGGACTGTATTCCCTAAACTGCCTGGTCTTTTTCCTTTTCATTCTTTTATATTCCCTCCAAATTTATTAGAACATTGTTGTTTTAATTTTTAATGTTCTTGCATCTTCATTTTTTTCCTATTACTGGAACATGCTAGCATTACTATTTTTGCATTTCAAAACTAAATATTGTGGTTGTGAGCTTAGTCATGAGTCCTGAGTCTCCTGACCGCAATAACTCCATGACATGGCAGTCAAACAAAATCCTTTGGTAAAAACAATTCGTTTTCTTGTTGAGAATGTCCTTTAACAGCGAATAAATCGTACCAGACAACAATACATTTCACTACTACTTAGAGAAAGCTTGTTTTACCAATTAAAGTATGTTCATCCATGCATGTACTATTAAATGTACCAGTGCCCCCAATATTGTAGCGGAAACAGAGAAACTGATTAATCAAAAAGATGGGTAAAAGTGACAAACTAAGATCCTAGAAAAATGGGGTGAAGTGGGGATGGGAAGTTTATGTTTGCAAGGGAAAAGGAACACCCGGGGAAATTTATGGAAATAAACTTGCAAGAATGTGTACCAATCACGTGCTTCGAAAGATTCATGCATCACATCTATCCAAAAAAAAAGAAAACGAATTTGTACATCATGCTGTCCTTTCCCAGGAGCATCTCCAATTTCTATTAATGGACAAATAAAAATCTCAGATTACCTTACACAATCTTTTTGGGATTTTTTTTCCCTTTGACTGGAGCATGATGCCTGACAAAACATGTTGGTCTTGCTTTTCTGTTAAGGTCTCTCTAATTTTGATTTCTGCCTCAAAAACTGGCTGGCAATGCACTCTCTTATTCTGGTTTATATTATACCAACACCATATTGGTTTGGAAGACAGCATTATATTTTCCATTTTGCAGTCTGGTGTCTCAGAAGTGATATATTTTGTGGAGAAGAGGTTAAATAGCTCAGAGACTGCATATACTGCTTCTCACAAGCTGTTATGCATGGCTGGTGTTAAAGTAAGCCTTACTATCTTGACCTGGTTTTCATTATTATTATTATTATTTTTTTGGTGTCATCACTTGCATGTGTCCAGGGTTATTTTGCACAACTCATGACCTGACCATCCCCTCGCCCTCCCCCTCCTTTATTATTATTGCAGGTCAGGAAGCATCAACCTCAGATGACCCAGATTTTACTGAGGTTTGAGGAGCCGTAGAAGTAAAATTACTAAACTGTACTTACATCTCTGACATGAAATACTGGCTGTTGTAATCGCGCATGTATTGATCTTAGCTGCCAGACTTGGGGATCTAGTTCAGTGATAATATATACTTATGCTGTCATGTTACATTTTTGTTCCCTATTAAAGGTTCAATTGGCATTTTAAGAGCAAATATTTTCATAGAATATAAAATAATTTCTTGAATATCTGTATTTAAAACGAGATTGCTGTTAACATTTTTATGGAGCATTATTTCTTTAGCCTTTGGGTGATATCATAGAATTGATGCTGGTAATAATATCAGCAAAAGAACGTTCTCCCGTGCTTCCAAACATGTTGAACTCCACATATTCAATAAAAAAGGGTGGGTAGAAAAACTTATTAGATACCGGAGTCTTAAAAAAAGGACCTGAAATCAAAGAGGTATTCTTTACTCTTTATTTTATTCTTTTTTTCTTTTGAGGATATTTTAGCCACTCAATCGAAAGATACTGGGGATCTTTCCCGGTCCATAAGCCAAATTTGTTTCTTCTATCTTGATATAACCCAATGCACATTTTTGTCTGCACTTTTTACCCAGTCTATGAGCCAAATTTGTTTCTTCTATCTTGATATTAGAAAATTCACATTTTCTTCTGTGTTTTTGATTTTTCTTTTTGGAGGGTGAGAGGGGGTTTTTTT